>NC_136007.1:10274033-10556533 GCF_048128805.1 Centroberyx gerrardi | reverse complement strand
AATTTTGAAGCCAAGAAGGAAGTGGCGGCAGTGTCAGTTCCTCTAACGTCCACTAGGGGCCGGCTCCAAAAAGACTCCAAACACGGCCCAACTCCATGCAAGTCAATGGGACCACCCAACTTCTGCTAAAAATATAAAGTCAATAATGTTTTCCGACAACTGGTTATGGTCTCAGTAGCTAATTTCACTTCTTGTGTCCTTATGGCGATTTTCAAAATAATTGTGTCATTAATGGGATATAATAGATATAAAAAAAAAAAAATTCCCTAGTGATTGACAGGTCATCTGTCCGGTGATCGACAGGTCGTCAATTATGGGCCAATAGCAGGCGGAGCTGCGGCTCTGTGGACGACCCTCGGCTTCGCTGTGGCTGCACTAGCTGGCTCCAAAAAATGTCAACATGGTGGCGACTGTAAACCCAATCTCCAGGCTTCAAAATGGCCCTTCAGAAGCCAGTGGGTGACATCACACTCACTACTTCCATCTTTTTTACAGTCTATGATGTAGCATCATATGTGTCTATTTTACTTGAGGTTTACTTGGGTTCCCTTAAAAAGGAAACCAGTCTCAATGAAATCTCCCCATTTAATATAATGATGTTTTTATCACAGTCACAGTAGCTTTAATGACAAATTTATTAGTGAAATGTTAGTAGCAGCTGTTGTTGAGCAGCAATTAAAGCTAAGAACTGCTCCTTTGAGCGGAGGTCAGATGCAAGTCAAAGGTTTGATGTGGACCTACAGCAGCGTACGGTCCACAGACTGTGGCAAGCCAGGGAGGGAAACAGAGGGCAGGACAGGAAGAGAGCTGGAGTAAAGGAGGATTTTATAAGGGGACAAGGAGAAGGGGAGTAGATAAGAGAAGGACAGAGAGAGAAAGAGAAAGAGCTGTGTGTGATGTATGTGTCTGCGTGCTTCTGCATGCATCTCTGTGTGTGTATAATAACCTAGGGGATTTCATTAACCACATTTCCTCTCACAGGGTCAGATGCCCCAGACGTGGATGGATGTATGAGTCACAGGAAGGAGGAAGGCCCTCCTGCGTTGTAGTCTCTCTCTCTCTCTCTCTCTCTCTCTCTCTCTCTCTCTCACAGCAGATATAGCGGGACGGTCTGGCAGTAAGTCAGCGTCCTACACATCCCGCATCCGTAAGAGTCAGCAGAACGCTCCGCCGCTGCGTCACATCGGCTGCCAGATGACCTGAGGGTGGTGGCTGCCCGCTTTGTCAGTCTAACGAAGCCCGTTTGGCCCTTTTCGTACCGTTGCAAGGGCAATTTGCTGTGTGTGACCTTTCGAAGGGCGATGTAAAATGACAAGAGCTGTTACATCTGAAGGGCACCTGGGGGTTTCTGATGATATAGGTCATTCTCACAATTTTAAGAGTTTCTCCTTTCGTCATCCTTGAGAGAGTTTTTTTTTTCTTCAGTTTGTGTGCTTTAATCTCTCTTATCTCCTTCTTTTAACCCGATATCTTACTACCATACTCTGTCAGAAGCCATAATGTTGCTGTAGCAGATTAATTTTGATCAGCTCTGTGTGTCATCATATGCATCACTGCTGTAAGCAGAAAAAAACAAAAAAACGAACCTCAGTTCTGAATATTTTCATGTGGCACTTTTCAGGTTGTTCAAGTTTTATCATGGGTTTTCAATGAAACCCATACAAGACCCTTAATAAAACATAGATAATTTATAGTCGGCACTAGGAATTTAAATTCCCGAAAAGCTGAAGTTACAACACTGACCATCATATTGAGAGTTTCAGCTGTTGATCACCTTTGGGCTTCCAATAATAACAAACCACTTTTTATTAATTTTTCAAAAGCACACACACACACACACACACACACACACACACACACACACAATAGCACAGTTGGAGGGTAAGCTCTACTATTTCAGTTTAAAATAGCTGCTATTAATAAATGATCCATTCTCAGTGGAGTATTTTTCTTCAAAATGAAAGGAAAGTGAAATCTTATCTGACTAGAATGAGCCTGTGTGTGTGTGTGCGCGTGCATGAGCATTTATATTATGTCTGTGCATGCGTGTGTCTCTCTGTGCTCATTTATGAGTGTGTGTGTGTGTGCGCTCATTTCTCTTGTGTGGACACTCAAGCAGACGTGTGTGTGTGTGTGTGTGTGTGTGTGCGTGTGTGTGAGGGGGCAGCTTAAGTACCACTGCTCCTGAATAGAGGATGTCAGTGAACCGGCTAGCCTCTGGGGTTTAGTTTCTCCACTCCACTCCACATGCTGCGAACACTGTTTCTATTCTAGGAGTTGCCTAAAAACAGAGAGGAACACAGTTGTGGCACTTTCTGACACTCCTACCTCTGGTACAGCTGCTGTTTAGTTTTGGCTGGGGAGGGATGGAGGGAGGGAGGGAGAGAAAGAGCGAGAGAGAGATAGGCAGAACGAGAGAGAGACAGGCCGAGGGGAGGAGAGAGCCGCTCACCTTGAAGCCATTTATTCAGCCAGCCAGCAAGGCATTTATATAACCAGCCACCTATCCAGCCAGTCAGCCAGTCAATCACCCATCTACCCAAAAAGAAAGCCAGGCCCGCCAAGCATCCATCCAGCCAGCCGGACCCCAGCTGAACTGAGTTGTTTGGAGGCGACAGGCTCAGGACTTTGTCTGTGGCAGGTGTGTGCCTCACTTTCATACACCCACCTGACCAGGGAATGCTAACAGAAAGTGGCAAGACGGGAGGTGTGAAAGAGGAGGCAGAGCGGGTGAAGGGGAGACGCGACAGTTGATTTGCGGGGCGGTTGGAGGTTTGGAGGGGATGAAGAACAGAAACGGATGGAGGGCGATATAAGGTGTGAATCAGAAAGCAGATGAAGCTGGTGTGGCTGTGGCGCGGCCTGTGTGTGTGTGTGTGTGTGTGTGTGTGTGTGTGTATCTGTGTCTGGGTCTATGTGTTGAGGAAATTTCTTATTTTGTCTCTGTCATTGCTGTGGGGTTTTTGCACTGCCCTTCCCAGATATCACCTGTCAATCAAACAGTGTGGGCGGAGCTTGGATTTTCTGTTGATGCAGTTTGAGTTTCTGTAGGTGCCGCTCTTCTCTTTGTCTGTTCAGTCATGGTGGCTATCGCTGCTCATGCTAACCCAGTTCTTCTTCTGTTTATTCCAAAGAAACTGCTGTTGCTACTGCTGGAAACGTAAAACGCATCACTTCCTGTTTACCAGTGGATTTTCCCTGGGAAAGACCTACCACACACCTGAGGTTTGGAACAACAAATGCTAAAAGCTTTCATGAAATCACTATAGGTTGTTGTGCTACAGCAATTAACGATAGAGAGTAGCAAAGCAAACATTCACTTATTTAAGCAATATCACACCAGAGGGAGTGCTGTATCACAGAGTATAATACAGTATAACAGCACGACCTTGAGTGTGATATCGCTTAAACGTCTCAGTGCTACACTGTGTATCAGCATTCATGGAATGCCTTCTGTCCAATCAAATTACTCAACCGGAACTAACTGTTGTATAAGTGTAAATATAGCATTATAGCAGAAGCATAATGTTGTAGATTATTACTCCAACTATCTCTTCTTTACTCTGTTATCTTTATTGCTGTCTTTCCCTCTCAGACACCAATCAGGAGACTCATTTTCTTCCTTTTACATTTCTCCTCTCCTCCTTTCCTTTCCTTTCCTTTCCTCTCCTCTCCTCTCCCCTCCTTTGCTCTTTGCCATGTGCTCTAGAGTGACTAATGCAACTCCAGGGAAAGGAATGACAAAACTGTAGAAGAAAAAAACAAATCAAACATGCGGGAATGACCAGGGTGCAAAACAAAACTTGACTGAAAGCTGTTTCAGACGGCTTCAAACGGCATTTTTCTTTCTTTGTCAGCTCATGGTTCACCGCCGACTTGTTGGAAGAGTAGCAGGCAAATAGGTGCTGAACACTTGAGCGTGCTCAGCATCGGTGGAACGTAATGCATAGTGATTTCTACTGACAGTTACATTAAACTCTATGCATATTAGAATGGTTAAGTTTTGGAGCTTAGTATTCTAATTAATTCACTGATAAATTTCATTGCAAATGGAGATGACTGCAATGCTGGAAGAATCTGTCAATCATGTTGTTTATGGATAGGGAAAGACAAAGACACACACACACACACACACACACGTAGACAGGATTAAAACAAACCAGTCCAGTGAAGAGAAAAATAATCTGCTTTACACTCATGAATATATCAAGAATGAGCCATATGCCAATTTCCATCGCATTTGCATATTATGCCATCAGACTGTAAACACATACAGATTCTATCTTTCTCTCTCTCCTCACACACACACACACACACACACACACACACACAAACTTGTGACATAACCTTGATTGTCTGAGATAACAGAGATACAGGCAATCAAAGGCAAAAAGAAAAGAAAGAACATAATCTGTATGTGTGTGCATGTGTGTGTGTGTGTGTGTGTGTGTGTGTGTGTGTAACTTCTGGAAATCCAATAGACTCTTCACTCGCACACACACACACTCCTCCCTGTGCTTGTGGCCGGTACATGACAGAGGCTGCTGACACAGCGTCCGCTCTCAGCTGTGGCTCACAGATTAGGCCGCAGCTAATGAAGAAGAAACGCTGCCTGGAGAATGAGTTTTTTATCTCGGCTCATTGTGGCCGGCTCAGTAGCCGAGACAATGACGCATCAGAGGTCAGCACACAGGTTGGGGGAAACGATGATCGTACTTAGACACCTATGGGGAAACATATTAGTCTCAAAACCTCTTTGTAAAGTTATTAGGGATTTGGTCAGGCAGGATAATTTAACTTCAAAATAACTCCAATAACTCACTCCTATCCAACATATTCCATAACCAAACACCCAAGAGCACAGTGAGCAATGAGTTGTGTTCCAATACATTTGCAGATATAGTTGCAGACAATTATGTTTCTTCTTTTTCCTTCCTCTGTTATGATTAATTGCTAATAAGTGTCCCATTGGAAACAGAAGCACAGAAGCTATGACATGTCACCTTGAGTTATTTCCAAAAGTGCATCTCCACGGAGATCGTTTCGCTCGAGTTGGGCCTGACTTTTGGAGATGCATGAAGAAGGACTACGAGAGTTGACCTAAATGGTGGCAGCGCTTTATTTCCTCCCTGTGTTCGTTAATCAGTGTGTCAGTTCCTGCCCCACCTTAACAGTGTTAACAATTTCGCCACTTCATAAATCACAGAAGAAATGAACTTCAGGAGTGTTGAAATTGTGGCACTGCAGTTATTTAAAGCGAGCAATTCATAAAAAGGTTCACCTTCACTTCTCTGTGATGCACCACTTATTTATATAATCTCTTCAGTTTATATTATCATATAATTATATAATTCTCTTCAGACTTGTGATTCTGTAAAATGTTGGCATCGTTCGACTGAAAATAGGATTACCTCTACAGAGTATTTTCATTCAAGGAGCATGCTACCTTTTTATAAAGTTTTTTTTTCCGCTTCATCATTTTTGTCTCCATACATACAGCCCTAATTTTTACTGTTTCAGACCATGTCAATATTTTAGTATCAGGCTTACCTCACAGCTCCATTTTTCTGCATGGGTTTTCCATCACTGTAAAAACATTTGTTATCACTATTGTCCAGCATGATGGCTTACTTGCAAACAGAAGAAACAGCTCACATTGGGAGGATGCGGTGTTGTTAGCAATCAAGTGACTTGGCATAAGCTTCTGCTGTCATGTATCACCTGGATGGAAAAGGCAAACCTGATATCACATTCGAGTTTCTGTCCTATATCATATTTTTAATTTGTGAAACAATATTCAAGCAGGTATTTGACACAAGAACAATGGCATCATTGTCACAATGACAGCAAACTTACACTGTCAAAAAATTAACTCAGCTTCACCTCCAAGTTTCTACTGAGGCAATGCAGACAACTAGAGTTGTCAGGATTAGATGGCATCACTGGTGACTAAAGAGGGATAAAAAAACATGCTATCCCAAGTATTAGCTTAGTATTTACACTTATTATGAAAGTATAAGTTTAAAGCACAATATGCAACAGGAAGTTCGTTGAAAAAGATTTTAACTTCAATACCCAGAAATCAATGTGAAGTCAGTAAACTGTACACAGCAGGCTCATGTTTACCAACCCTGCCGGTCTGTGATGTTTTATACCAAAGGATACCAAAGGGACGAGAGAAGAAAAAGATCTAACATGTCCAGCTTTCTCTGGACAGAGTTCTCCTCACTGCTGTTTAGGAGACAGTTTGTATTTTCCTCTTCAGTTTTGATTTGTCACTTATAAGAAGCGACAATGCCGACACCAGAGTTTAATTTGGACAAACAGGGTGAATCTACAGAGGATGGGACGCTCTTCTCTGTTGCAGCCCCACTTTGTGATTTAAGCTGATAAGTTGGGTGTACTTTTAAATAAAGATCTTGCCTAGCGCAGCCTTAAGAAGACAACTGATGTAATAGAGATGTAAAAAGATATGGAAAAATCGTGTGGGGCTTTCATGGCTGTGGGCAGACACTTTTCATATCTTGGCACCAAGTAGGATCATTATTTCATCTCATTGTCTTCTTTCCTCTTCTTAGCTTTTTGCTCCATGTGTCCAACCATGATCCAATAGGCTACCTAATGACTTGTTTATTACCAGCTGATGCTCCTTTCAACAATCTGCCACCCACATGCTGCCCTCACACTAGCAATTAACTCTAATTGCTCTCACTCTTCAAACAAAATATTTCAATGGCTGGTGCTTTGATATCCTATTCAGATTACAAATGTGATGAGTCATTCATATTTTCCCTGCTTGTCATGGGGGAATATTCTGCTGTTTCTTTTATGTTGTAAGATTTAGAAATAAGTGTGCCCACAGCTTTGTGCCTGTGACTGTAGGGCCAGAACAGTCTAACAGCCTCATGTGTATTATAGCCTCGCATAAATCTCTAATAATTACTTGGTGAACACTGTGAACTCTTTAATCAACTTAAATGTCAAAACAGCCTGCAGAAGATGTCCCTTGGATTAGAATAACATCGATCCGGTTGTTTCATTATCAATATTTCAATCAATCTGAAGACATATTAACCCAAAATATTGATGACATTTCTACATGTCGGCCTATTAGTCTTCACCCGCCTCTCCGTATTCAATTCCATCATCCAGCAGATCCATATTTCAATTTTAACAAGCTCTTTACTGTTGAAATGTAATTTCCAGTTAAATTCAATAGTCACAATTTTTTTTTTCATCATTCTGCAATCAGCGCTAATTTCACAGCAATATATGAATGAGAGAAATTACACACATAAACTCAAAAGTGATAATAAAAGTGGGAATGAAACACAGAGAGAGACACAGAGAGAGAGAGAGAGAGAGATAAAATAATGCATGGTAAAGAAAGAAAGAAAGAAAGAAAGAAAGAAAGAGGAAAAGAAATGAAAAATATAATGGAACACTGGGTTTAGCCCCCACTTCCATTTCCAAAAAGAGGATTGGAAAGAAAGAGTGGTATTCAATTAAATGGCTGCTTGGCTCCGCCGTGTATCATATCAATCAGAACAGTCTTTTGCCGAGACTGAAAGCTGCCTTCCATAATATTGAGCAGCAGCAGTGCTGGGGGTCGAAGTCAGAAGCAATTTGAGCTGAGAATTGTGCTTTGAACTCACCGTTATTGAAGGTAGAAGCTACTGTGTGGTATTTAAGTGTAAAAATGATCTTAGATAGTGTCGTCATATTGCCATCGGCTGCTCTGTTCATTTGAACTCATTTCTCAGAGCGCCTGGCTCCTGGATGTGACTCAAAACATCCCAATACACATTTTTGTACCATAACACAATAAAATCATTACAATTTGTGCCCTACAAAAGACGTTGTTGTCGAGTGTAGCCATCGCTGCTTGTAGAGCAATTACTGTAACACTTTGGCATAAATAACAGTACCAGTATACTGCATTGTAATACCTAAAATAAATCTGTGAAATTTCTTCCCAGAGGGTAAAATAAATTAACCTGCATAGCCTCGGGTAATAATAGTCTGTTTATGCATCTCTGGGTTCGCTGATTATGTACAGTACATAGGCATTATTAAGCATTGGGTTTCATAAAATGGATTCTTTCATCATTCACCTTTGTAGCTCCCCCATCACATTTTATTTCACATCATTTCACACGTTAAGCTAAATGAGAAGGAAGGGTGGTTATGAGAATAAGATTCAAATTCCTGATGTCAAATTGGATTTTGAGGATCAAATTCCTGATGTCAAATCTTGTTTTTTAGCCTGTGAAGAGACATGTGATAGGTGTATTATTTCTCCCTCCCCTCATCCAAGGGCAGTGGATATGGCTGAATTGTAGTCAGTTAGCGTCTCTCCCTTAAGTGCTGAATGGGTCAGCTAACATTAATACAGACATTGTTAAAGTCAATTTTAAATTGACAACAGATCAGCACTTAGGTGTAACTTCACCCTGTTCCGAATGACTGAGTCTTGGCTTGTCGACAATCGCCTTAATGACCTAATAAAGCTGAGAGATTCACATTTGGCTTCTCTCCACCAGGGATGATGATAATGATGGTAGCTGTTATTATAGGAAGACAATGTCATGACGGAGTCTCTGATGAGCCATTCTTCTCTCAGGCTAACAAGGGCTCCATCCTCTCAATGCATAGGGGTGCAAGTGAGGAGAAAGGTTATTACAGATACAGACCATTTTTAAATGCCAATTAAATGTGTTTGTTCGCTGTGTAAGGTAGGAACAGGTAGCAGGATGATTCACTGCATGTTGTCAGTCAGGAACTGCATTTCCACTACCAATCCTCACTCACAGTAGAAGTGCTGATCTGGAATAAGGTACCAGGCCTTCTTCCCTTGACAGAGGTCTGACAAAAGGTCAGACTAATTCTCGATCAGCACGCCTACTCTTAAGAGATTAAGTATACATCCTGACTTGCATAATGTATATACCTTTTGTTATAGAATCAGAATCACTTTTTTTCGGCAAAAAGCTTGCATGCAAAGGCAATGTTACATTACATTACTTTATGTCATTTAGCAGACGCTTTTGTCCAAAGCGACTTACAATAAGTCCATTTGGTCGACAGTAGTCAAACCAACCGTATATCACAGCCTTCGTCAGCTAAGCCTTCAATAAGAATAAGTAGCATTTGTAGAATCAGAGAAGAGTAGAAAGGGAAGGAGGGTCGCTACATGTGACTATGTGACCAGCATGATCTCACACAAATACGTAAAATGAACACGGACTCTAAAACGGCGATTTACGTGCTGTGGACACGTATTATGGGAAAATAATGTTTCTCCACCACAACCTGAATTATGTTCCCCCGCAACAAATTTAAATGCATCCCAAAGGTTGGTTAACGGTTAAGTTCAAGGCAAGTAAAACGACTTTGGTTAAGGTTAGGGTTAATGTTATGGTAAAGTTTAGGCAACTAAAACAACTTGGTTAAGTTAAGGAAATGGTTTGTTCATGGTTAAATAAGAAAAGCGTTCGCTAAAAATTAAAACGTGACTTATGGTTGAAATGTCCTTTGATAATGCTGGGAAAGGAACCCCGGTCGCCGGCATCGAAGGCAAACGCATACGCCCATCCACCACCCCAACATACTGGCCACCGTGCTACTACAATGTCACACTACTTCCTGTTTATAGTCGTGTGTCCTTCACGTAACCGTTTCATGCTGGGAAAACGCAAATTTAACACTTTCCGTTCCACCAACACGTAATTTGCTGTTAACAAGTCGTGTTCATTTCACGTTTTTCTGTGAGATCATTCTGATGTGACTTAGTGCTGACCAAGCTACAGAATTCACAATGACAATACGCATGATACAGCAAGTTTGGTGGTAAACAAGTTGACTAGCGATGATTCTAGTCTCATGTGGCTGAAGCTCCATGCCACAAAAACAGGAGATCGGCTCCTGACCCGTGTGCCGCTGACTCACACAAGACTCACCTACTTTTACTTAATTACATTTGACTGACAGGTTGAAGCCCCTTTCTTTCAGGAGCCGGACCAGATATCTACTTTACTTCGACACTGGCAGGAATCATTTTTAAGTATGTGGGTGATGTCTGGAGCTGTCATGTTTCAGGCAGAGCTGCTCTGCTAAAATTGAGAATACAAGTCCATAGTTCCCTTTATATACTGTACGTTTGTATGTGTGCAGCCATTACTTTGTATTTGGATTTTTTTTTTTATTAACGTCTCACCCCTCACATGCAGCTGAATATCGTGCCCTTTATCATAGAGACAGATTAATAAACAATTTCCAGTGTGAAGGAAGTGTGGTATGCATGAAACAATGTAGAAACTTGACCCCTACAGCTAAATGTAAAATAATGCCTGGTTGTCTTGTATCCACGCAACATGATCTCATAAAAAGTTGTGAAATGAGCACAAACTCTGAATCGCAGTTTACGTTCTGTGGGCATGAATTATGTGGAAAATTACATTCCTCCACCACAAATTGGATTCTGTGACAGCAACACAAATTGGACATGGTATATTCAGCTAAAGGTTGGCTAACGGTTAAGTTTAGGCAACTAAAACAACTTTGGTTAAGGTTATTGTTAGGCAACTAAAATAACTAGGTTAAAGTCAGGGAAAGGCTTTGGTCATGGCTAAATAAGAAAAACTTCTCACTAAAAATTTTAATTTGACTCACGGTAGAAATTTCCTTTGCAGAAGTTGGTAATCAAACTTCGGTCACTAGCATTGAAGGCAAACTCATCCGCCTGTCCACCACCCCGACCACAACACCCTACAAGTCGTGTTCATTTCACGTATTTGTGTGCGATCAGGGCGATCCACGACACTGCCGCCGACACAGCGAACCGCTTTTCACCCCCCCAACTGTCTCATATAAGATGTACTGCAAGCCCAAGTCGAAGAAAATCAATGAGTGAAACGGCAAAATGAAGATAGTCTCAGGAGACACAAGAAGTGCTCCATCATCAGCGGAGTGGCCCACAGCCGACCGCCTGAGTGGGAAAAGCTGCTCGTCTCGAGATGCCCCTCGCCTACGTGCAGCAGAGAAGTGGTCATCCATCCGCAAGGTCTGGAAGCCGCTTGACCGAGTAAAGACACCCTCTAAAGGTTACATACCATAATTGCTTTACGTCAAACAAACTACTTTTAACATTTATAAGTGCAGCGTCAGCAGCGGGGGGTTTGTTGGAGGAATCACTTGAAAGCATTCCAAGGATCTATTCATTTCCCTCGCAAGTTGTGTCAAAAAGCTGCACAGCAACATTTATTTGATGTATTTTCTACGGCTATGGGCTATGCAGACATTTACAGAAAAAACACCTATTTTTTGTAAAATTCTGCAAGAGTTGAACATCAGGCAATAAGGTATTTTGATTATGGTTCAATTTGCGCTTTTACATTTTTGCTGGGAGTCAGCTTCTTGTTTGGTGTCCAGTTGGGGGTCTGTGAACTTTTGTACTCGGTACATTGCACTGCAGTATTCTTTTGATCAGGTGTGTGTATGTGGAACAGATGAAAGGGGAAGAGTATGTGTGTGTGTGTGTGTGTGTGTGTGTGTGTGTCAGTGTCTGTGAGTGTACATAAGTAGGATAGAGAAGGGAAATTATGTAGGTGGGAATGCGTCACCACATGTATGAGAGAGGAAGGTCTGTGTTACTGCTTAGGAAGAGGATTATATAATGTTATATTTAATGTTTTTGTCTGTTTTTATTTACTCTGTGACCACAAGAATTGAAAAGTATACCTTGACCATGAGCTTGACTTTATCTTTCACATGAAGATGCTTTGGTGTGTGAAATCAACTCAACCACTTAACGTTAAATTCAGAGTTTGTGAGATCATTTTCCTGCCAGATTTCCAAGAAACTGATAGGTCCTTGATGGTGTGGTCAAGCACAGGGCAGCTGATTCTTGTAAATGTACCCCATCACCACCAACACTACTTTGTGGGCTGCACTTTGATTAATGCCTCTTGTGCCATTTTCTGTACTGCATGTCTGTAAACCTTACTGCTCTCCATTTAGCTTTTAATATACTGTACATTCTTATCGCCTGGGACCGTCAAATACGTTTTTGTGAACCCGAACAATTTTTCTTCCATTGCTAGAAGCCAGAAAAACATGATTTTATACCAATGTCCAGATTAGAGTTGCTCCATTGACATTGTTTGTCTGAGCTTTTTCATCCAACTGTGGAATTTATGACAGTGGTGGAATCAGCACCAAATTCTCAGACAGTCATCAAGGGACGAAAACAGTCAACTTCTATTAAACTTGATCCTCTTTTTAACTTTATTTTTTAACTTTTTAACTTCATGGAGCTGTATATTTGTGTGCAATCACAGTTTAGAGGGCTAGACAAACTCCTCTCTCTTTTTTCTAAGTCTGGATTATCTGGGTATCTAAGCATTACCACTAGTCTGTCTGTATGTCAGCTAGCAATACAAAGTAGCTAATTACCATATCATTCAGATTCAGATTCAGAAAGCTTTATTGTCTATTACAAGCATGACAGAAAATAGTCTTTGACGTGCGTCATAAAAAAAGACATACCACATAAAAACAAATAAACAGACATAAGGGTTAAAAACATACACAAGATTAGAGTTAAAAGAGTAAAAGTGATAATGTGCAAATATGATAGTGTGCGAATGTCTTTCATTGTTTGTTTAAAATGCTGATGCGGTTGGGATGAAGGAGTTCTTATAAGTTGTTTTTTATAGTCTTTTGACACAACACAGGAAGGAAACAACACAATATGAAGGAATAAGCTGACTAAAATATTAAATGAATGTGTAGATTTGGTTCTGGATGGGAATAGAACTGGTGTTGGGGGCGGGCGTCCTTGATAATGTGTTTTTCCTGCTTAGCCGTTCCTCACCATGTGTTTTTATAGGCGACACTTAGTGTGTGTGCATTTATATAGATAGACCAAACCGTCCTTGAGCACAGGGACAACATTTTAAAACCTGACATTGAGCTGTTCCCTTTTTAAGAGCACAAAATGAAAACAGAGGGGAAAAGAGGGGAAGGGAAAAGGGAAAGGGAAAGTTAATAGAGAAAAAGTAGCTAGTTTTGTCCTTATCACAGAGACATCTTTTGTACTCGCAGCAGTAGCAGTTTCTAACGGGCAACAGCCTGAGACCCAAGTGCTCTTTCAATTTCCCCCATTTATACCTCACATATCTCTAAACACCTCTGTAAACACCTAAACACCATATGTAATGAATTGCCAATAATGCAGTAACATGTATACACAGACTTGTTTACATACTCTCTTTCTCTCACTTCTTCCTCTCTCTCTCTCTGTCTCTCTCTCTCTCTCTCTCTCTCTCTCTCCCTCACACACACACACACACACACACACAGACACACACACGTACACACACACTTCCAAACACAACCTGCTGCCATCATCCATTTGTGGATGATAATCATCTTACCCGGTACCCAGTGGGGAGAGAGACTTCTTTAATATTACATTGTCTTTATCCTTTGAAAAAAAAAATAAAGAAAAAAAATAAAGAAAAATAACTGCATCTGATTACTCCAACACTTTTTGTGCTTTGAGTCTGCAGGCTGGGAACTTTTGCCTGTTTGTGCTTTTTTAATTTTCTAATGGAGCGTAGGCTAGGAGGTTTGGACGATCACGGGGAAAAAAACACTTGTTACTTGTTTCAAATATATTCTGTTTGTTCCATCAGCTTTGTTTACTCAATCTGCTGATGTTTTTTTGGTGAAGTTAGGGTTTATGGACGGTGGTAAGCCTTCTATGCCTGTCACAGGGCATAATCACTTCAGCTAAAGGTCATTTTACTCCTGTGCATAATAAACTAGCTAGCTGCTTTTCTCATTTAAACACACCTCTTGTGTACCAAAGCTTCATTTCAAAATAAAACTCCCTGAATGCCATGCTGACTGACATTTTGGTATCCTGGCAACCAAGGTATGCAGGTGACTTACAGCTCACGAGATTAACTGACATTAGCTTCACCTCTATTTTGAAGTCGAGCTATGTCAGACAACATGTTCATTTACATGGGAAGAGTACGGAGACAGGCATGCCTGCTAGCTAGCTCTTGCCCTTTTTCATACTTTATTGTGACAACTGCATCAGGAATTCATTAAAACATAAGAGGCAAGACCCCCACCAAGGTAAGTGGAAGTGACTTTATAACCAGCGGTTTTTGGTAGCTGGTTCACCTTGTTAATAGTAGGGATGGGACAATATATCGAAATTCAATATCGCAATACAAAAATGCGTCAGTACGTATCGTGGAGCAGAAAAATGAATTGTGATATTAGCTACATTTTATTCTGCTGTAGTAAGCACAAATGAGATGGCTTGCCCATCAAAATTTCACAAGCCCTCCATCGAAATTGCACTATACGATATGCAACAACATTTTAAAATTGTTGTTTACATTCTAGCAGCCAATGGCATTACTAGAAAGATTTGTGGCTCAGAAATAAACATAATTCTGCAGTCAGACTTTGTTCTCATTGAACTTTTATTTATCACATCGTATCGTGTTTGTATTGAATCGATATGTCAGACCAGGTTGCACAGGCTTCCATGGGTCTGATGTGTCAGCCGAGGAAAACTTAGTGTCTTTGCTCAAATTTAGAAGCAGCATACTGTGTTAATTAAATTCCCTGAATACTGAATGCTCAGTTTTTCAGGGCATCATTCAATGGCAACACTGGTGTATAAAAAAATACTTAAGGTGCACTGACCTATAGAAACCTATGACCTTGTCCTTACCAATGCAGCACGTGTTCCACTGACCACAGTCACCATGCTATAGCACTCCCACCTATGCTATTGCTTAATCAATGTATTATGTTTTTGCCCAATAACACAACAATTCTTCATTAATTAATCCCTTCATTATTGCATCAGTTTTTTCAGACATTCTGAGACATTGATTGATATCACTTAATGCAGCCTTATGACCTTAAAATGTGTTCCTGACACGTCTTTAAAGATTTAAACAGCATTGATTCAAACCTTCACCTCAGAGAGGCTATAATCTGGATGAATAAATGCTTAATAAAGAAAAAAGTAGATTCCCTGATGTCTTACAAAGGACAGACAACCTTGGTGTGATGGTAAGATGACAATGATTGATAGGGTGTGATCTCACTCAAATTGACATTATGCTAATACAGCCTGACTTTATTCACCGTTCTCAAAATAGAAAATGGTTCTGATTTGCAGCAGGGCTCCTAGGTGAATAGCTTTGGTTTCGCATTAAATATCATCAAATACACGTGCGCACACACGCACGCACGCACGCACGCACGCACGCACGCACGCACGCACATAAAAGCACTTGTTTCCAAGGCAGGAAGGCAGCTTCAGCAACAGGTCCCTCTTGATCTCACAGGTGTTTTCACAGCTGCAGGTTGGAGGGACATGAGAGCAACACACATGGAGGCTGTAGCATTGGTTTGCGCTGGTGGCTTTAGTCAATTGTTTGTGTTTCAGTTGTTTTCTTCCAGTTAGGTAGCTCAAGTGACAGATTTCTTTGTGCCAAATTAGTGTATCCCACCACTGGCTTGAATGTATGTAGTCAGCCGATGTGCAGTAGCATTGCTTGGGATGACTTTGATGGTTTATAGCATTAGCCCAATATTTAGCCTGTACTGAAGCCAGCATGGCTCATACTGTTTAGGTTAGATAACTGTGTTTTCCATGTATTTTCCATGTAGTGTATTTTTTTCTGATTTGCCATTGGCAGCATGCCCTGAAACAATTCCAGCCATCAGCTGCCAGCTGCTATTTTGCGGCAATCATCATCCTTCATATGTGCTGATGTTTATATATAAGGCTCTTGTCATCGGTTTTATGTATTTTTGATCTTTGCTTTTAGTCAGTCAATTTGTTTCCATAAGCACACCAACTGGTCTTTCTATAGGTCTTATTGCCTTGTTTTTTCTTTGATTTAGAGCAGGTGGAGGCCCATGTTGCCAGAGGGTAGTCGTCCCCGGTATAGAACCGTCTCACTGCACAATGTTGGGTCTTCTTAATTACTTTGTGATCACAGTAACACATGTACTTTCACTGTTTCGGCTACACTGGCATTGTAACCTGGTGTGGTGTGTGCTTCCTGCACTGCACGCTTGTCAGCCAGTCTTCAACAGTGATTTGGTTTTCCTAAGGAGTCCATCTGGATAGTGTTCCTCCCAGGTGATCCTGTCCTCTACTTTTTCTGTGGAAAGCAATTTTCCTCCTTCTCAATTCACCATTCATTCTGTCTCTACTGTTTTAACTTACACTGAATCTACAAAACATCAGGGACAACCTCTTCCCTCTTCCAAATAGTGAGTTGCAGCCCCTTTTGCACAACCCACATCTCAATTGTCTCAAAGCTTAAAGATCCTTCTCCAACTCCTCTGCTTCTTATCTACATCTCCTCCTTTGTGATTGGTATGGGAAATCAATAACGGATAATGGCTTTTATCCGGTTTCACCTAAAGAGTAAGTGTCCCTAATATTTTGTACATTCACTGTAGATTTTATCCAATAAAACTGATCTTTTGTACCTTTGCCTTTTGTTTCAGTTCAGTTTCTTTATCTGGACATCACCACTTTCAATTCAGCTTATTCTTTTACTCTTTCACTTTATGCTGTCTTGTCCACATGTATCAAACCTGTTACTGTTAGTTTAGGCTTCATCTCTAGTATCTCTAGTTTATCTCTAGCTGCTGTCAGCCTTCCCTTGTGCTACACGTGCACATTTGCAAAAGAACAGACACACAGAAGCATGCATACACACACAAACCACAAATGCCAGCACCTATTTGCTGCAGCAATACTCAACCACTGCAGAGGGGTGATGGATTAATCTTCTGATGTCTAAACTAAAAATAGCAGCTGTTGATGAAAGTGGATTCCATGGATGTGGCATTTTGTGCTGGAGGGTATCCATGCAATCTCAATCTGTCCCCCTGAATTGACATACAGATGTTCCTCGATGGTAGTGGCAGCTTAAAGGTTAGAGGAGTGGGCTTGTGACTGGAAAGTCAGCCAGTTCAAATCCCCAGACTGGCTGAGAAAATCGAGTGGAGAAATTGAATGAGTGCTGTGCGCACCTCCCCTCAATTACTGTCGTGGTACTCTTGAGCCAGCCACTAATCATCCAAGTCTTTTCAGTGGATCTACTCAGTGCTGCTCAGGTTACACTAGGAAGCTCCCAGGTGAATGTATGTAACTGTATGAATGTGAAGGAAGATGCTGCTGGAAAAGAGCAGGTAAAAAAACAACTGTGTCCTGATAAAAGGAATGATCAAGATTTGGTTACAATTTTGCTGTGACAGGCACTCATGTAACAAAAGGAGACGCATGTTATATGACTAGATGGAGGGGGGATGTACAGTATATGCATATGTTGAGACATATGCATATACTGTACATATGTTGAGACACAGAAACTACTTTTAGAAGTGTTCAAGGCAACTTAACACACAACTTCAAGATGTGAGTGTGTGGTTTGTGTGGTTTAGTTGTTATTTAAACAATGTTGTTATAATTGTGATAAATAAAAGGTGACAAGGTATAAAAATCCATGTGCATCATGATGGCTGCACAAAAACAACTGGGTGTCTGGAATTGCTATCATGCCATGAGTCAATGGCGGATATCCACACAATGCATGAAATACAGCAGCAGAATCCAGAATTTGTTAAATTCTGGAGAGAGAGAGAGAGAGAGAGAGAGAGAGAGAGAGAGAGAGAGAGAGAGAGAGAGAGAGAGAGAGAGAGAGAGAGAGATCTTATGAAAGCAAATCAGAGCAATGATGGCATGATGGAATAATTTATGCCAAGAAGAGGAATGCCATCCGCCCTCACATAACTGCCTATCTGTCTATAATCTACTACTACTACTACTACTAGCAATCAAATAAAATGGAAACAATCCTCCTCCTCCACTAAAACCAGGCATGCTCCTCTTTTACTTTTTGGGAGAGTTTACCTACTGATTTCTATTGGAAATGAAGCCAGCAAACATTTACTTAAAAGTATACTATATCTTCAAGAAAGTTGTGGACTTGTAACAGTTTTAGGCTTGATTCAGAGTTAAGAGTGTGGACTCTGAGTCAAACACTGACATGACAAAAAGATATATTTGCTTAGACAAACTTCTTCCAGTAATGTGAGTGGACACCTTGGCCAATGCTCCTTCTCACTGGCCCAGTAGATACAGTGAATTTGGCACCGCAAATGATTGAAATCCACGGATTGAACCAAGCCTGGAACACGTTCTCTATTCGTTATACACTCCACCCATCGAATGCCTTCCGAAATACAAGAGAGCAGTAGATTTCTCCCACTGAGAGTCTCTTAAAGCTTCCCGCAGGGCAAGATGTGTGTTTTAGTGGGTAAATGCAGAGTGTGTCTGAACCAACTCCAGGAAGAAAGTGATTAACCTTTATTTGTAAGTGGCAGTAGCTGGGGAGCTTTAAAAGCTAAACATGTGTATTGATGTTGTGTATTGAGTCCAACACTTTAAAGAATATGGAACTGCCTACCTGATATTTAGGGCCTATTATACCCATAGATCCATATCCTTTTACGTTAAGTACAATAGCGGATGCTGAAATTCTCTTGCCCGTGAGTGCAACACTGTAACTCCACATCATTAAATACTAAAGTGTTATCACTTAATGCTCTCATAAGTCCCACTGGCTCAACATCATTTTAAAAGCTTACATTTGTTTTCTCACAGCCACGATCTTAAAAAAGGACGCATTAGCATTTCCTGCACCTCTGCCAAAGACCAAGTGGATGCAGACAAAGCCGAGGAAAACCAGGCCATGAGTCATTTAAAGGTCAAGCATAATGATGCAGGGAGAATTGTGAATACGTGAGAAATAATAAACTGTCTTGTCAGACAATAAACTGCGGAGTGAACATTGCAACATGGGGTCTGGTTAGCTTCACGAACAGGGATTCTTGAAGCTTGTCAGTTTGTCTGAACAGGCTTTGATGAGCACGGGAGCACAAACCTGGAGGATTGTTTATGCAGTGTTCAAAAACTCTCTCCCCGTCTTTCTCGCTTCCTCCCTGTCACTTCCTTTATCTCCGCGGAAACCAGGGGAACGGATCCACCGCGAAGCAGATGCTGCATCTTTGAGCGAACAGAAGAGAACGAGTGAAGCTGCACCGAGGCAATTAGGAAATCATGCAGTGAATTAATTTCACAGAGAAACTCCATGGGACGAGATATTGTACACTGGACACAGATCATAAGCGCACGTTCAGACACACACACACACACACAGACACGCTGAGTTCACACACTCGCTGAGGGAAGTCTTTGTGCTGGGCTGAGATTAGCAGCCGCGTGCTGTCTTCCTGGAGAGGACAGATGTTCTTTTCTTCCTCTGTCATTGTGGTGAGAGTGTGGGAGGAAGCTCCACTCTGGTTTCAACTTCTGGGTTCGAGAAATTACATTGGGCCAATCAAGCCACGACAATCCCTGTGGGTAGCTTTTGCTGCTGCTGGGGCATTACTGCTCCTGCTATTTACTGCAATCAGAAGTTGGAAGAAATAATTGAAGGGACAACTAACTTCCCAAAACTGACGGAAGCCTTTCTCCCCGATTTTCCCCCAAACCTTTGCCTATGTACACCCATGTACTGTAATGTGTGTATAAAGGAATGTAGGATCTCTTTTCATGTTGGCTAAATCTAAGAGCTAGACTTCCACAGTCTCTGTCCTGATATGTGTAACCAAAAACCAGTCACGACAGCACCGCTTATCTTCTGTTGTAAGCTTAAAACTCATCTCTTCATGTTCCCATCTTCACCACTAAATCACAACCCCTGACTCCCATGTCTTTCCCCCCTCTCTACTCGCTCTAATTTATTCTGTCTGAAGTTTGACAAAACCCCTTCTGCTTCTGTCCTTGGCTCTCTCATTTTTTTTCTTATTTCTATTTCTAGCACTTCAGTAGTGCTTCTCTATCTTACATGATCATTCTAGGGTCACAGGAATATTTCGTTTCTCTGACTGTGACCCTTGCACTCTTTACAGTCGGTTGCTCGCAGTGTTGATGATCTAGAAATGTAAGCTTCTTCTACTGCAAGTGCACCCATTCTATGTCGCTCCGCATAAGGGCATCATCTAAATACCTAAAATGAAAATGCAGTATCACAAAAAAAAGTGGATGTACTCCAGTCTGTTTCCCCCAGAAGTATTGTTATGGTGGGGTGGAAAGGCCGCTGAAAACGCATTTAGACCAAAAACTCCCAAGTGAAGCCAATTAGAATGAAATTCTTTCAGTTGGTTTGGCCAATCCTTGAGGCAGAGTGACCTACCTGCATTATTATTAAACACATCAAACACATTATTATTAAACACATGCATTATTATTAAACATTCTAATTAAAATGCAAATTGCCTTGCGTTCAGACATTATTGTTTAATCAATTTTGAGTGAATTACTTTCTTTTTTCAATTGGCTTGAGTTGAAAAAGTTTTTCTTCTTTACTTTCATTCTTTACGTCTCTTCCATGTAGGTGTAAACCACAGGCAAGACAGACTGCAAATACTGTACACAGATGATATTGACTTTTTCTATCTCATTATCTAATTCCCCTCTCAGGAGAGAAGCTGGCTAAAGTGAACGTACCTGAACAAGAAAAATCAATTCAATAGTTAATTCTGTACCTTTTTTTCTGTTTTCTGAACGGCTAAATGTTCATAAACACAATCCGATGCTCTGTTTATAAAAAAAAAATAGCGTTGCAGTTCCAATGGAGTGCAAAATATCAGAGGGATAGTGAGAAATGAGGACGTGTGCAGGCCTCGCTGGCTGTTGGGTTTTTAATCATGTCACACTTTCAAGTGCATGCACAACAGAAAATAAAATATTAGGCTCGGCAGAATTTTCAGGTGAAACCAGCACTCCAAGATATTTAATGTTTCTTATTATGCTGAAGAAGTGATAATCGGTATAAAAATATGTCACTGGCAATTAGACAGCCTATTATATCACCATGATTTCACCACATGAAATCTTTGAATCTAATCTTCTGAAATCTAAAAATACTGCGCAGTAATAGACTGGATAAGTGACACTTTTACCTGAAAAAGCGTGAGGTGAAACTGCACCTTTATGTCTGCATCTGCTTGTCTGTCACCCCACCCTCTCTCCTCTGTGTCTTCATCTCCTCCCCTCCATTTTTCTCTCTCTTTGTTCATACATAAATAAAAGGATCCTCGAGATACAACCTTTGCATTTGTCAGCGCCAGGCTTTGCACACCTGCAGAGACACCCTCCCGCCACGCTCACCGACTCCAGAGTGAAATATCACAGGTTTAGATGAGGATACTCAGAACGGTGTAGCCTGCAGGTACGACTCGTCCCAGGATGCCGGTTCACACAAGATGAGCCATGACAGCCACTGAAACGTGTGAAGGGGTTAGAAATAAAGGAACCCGCCTCAACGGAGCAACAGTGTTATCCAAACGTTTAAGATGAGGGAGCGGCAGAGCAGCTCCGTGTCAGACCTGTAGGCCTAAATACTGTATTTCTTTAGCCAAAGGAGACACACACACACACAAACACACACACACCCTCCCTTGTTTTGGCTGGCAGATGTTTTTTGTACTCCTGGGAGGATCCTGGGTTCAAATTCATCCTGTTCCATTTGATATACAGCCTCAGAGAGGAGAGCCCAGGTTTCCATATTTAGACCCAGTATATCTCACTAATTTACTCCTCTATTCCTGTTCTCTACATAAACAGTTCTCTTTTCCCATTTGGATACGCAATGAAAGGCATGAATACTTAAAAAAAAAAAAGCCTATATGTGGTTGCTATAATCTGACTCATGTTTTACTTAGACAGAAAGGAAGGCAGATGCTCCTGTCATGCCTAACAAATGACTTTTAGCATGTTATAACATTTAAATAGACATAATGTATAAAAATATGTTGTCAGCTTCCCTCAAGCATTAAGGGAGTGTGAGCGAGCGTGAGAGAGAGCGAGAGAAAGAGAGAGTGTGAGAGAGAGAGAAAGAGAGAGAGAGAGAGAGAGAGAGAGAGAGAGGGCAAAACAGACAGATTGAAGAAGATAAACACAAACATAACAACAAACATACTTCCCTTGAAGCTTGAGGGAAAGCCTGCAGCAGAATATGGGGCGAATCGCCTGCTGGACTCCCACAGTGCCGACTACTGCAGGGCAGAGATAGAGCCTCTCCAACCTGTTTGGATCCCAGTGAACTGAAGCAAAATAGACCCTGCAGTCTGTACAGTAGCAGCCTGGATGGAGAAGAGAGAGAGAGAGAGAGAGAGAGAGAGAGAGAGAGAGAGAGAGAGAGAGAGAGAGAGAGAGAGAGAGAGAGAGAGGAAGAAAGAGAGAGAGGCCGAACAGGAGGCACTCTATGCAAGGTGACAGATTGGCCCAAACTCAGAGGGTGTACTTTCACCAGGCAGCATGGCTGTTTCCCATGGCCAGAGGGCTCTTCAGATGGCCATCTATTTCAGCAGAACCCTTTTCTGCGGTTATTTCTATTCAAATGTTATAGCTGCCTGCCCTACTTATGGGATTTACAAAGAGGGAAAGGGTGAAGCCCGATTAAAATGTCTTACATGACTAAATAGCCTCGTCCAAGCATCGGATGAAGTCATCAGATAACCAATTGATTCTAAAATGTTTAAATGATATCCCAAATTGGGGGCAGCAGGGCGTCAGAGCGAGTATAAGATCATCCTTCAACCAGAGGACGAGGCCCCGGGTTTCAAGCTCTGTGTTGGCAAGCATCTGCTTTCCTTAAGTGTCCTTGAGCAAGACACTGAATCCCTACCAGGCCCAGGAGCGCTGTGCTGTCGCTGACCATGTGCTCTGTCCTCCCTGTGGAAGGGCGCAAGGGAAAATAGAGCATCAGTAAAACATGACTTTACACTGCAAAAAACATCCATCTTAACAAGTCACTTAGTCTCATATTCAGCCTTCAAATCTTATTTTTCTTAAAACAAGAGATCAATTCTGCCAATGAGGTGAGATAACTCCACTTGTTTCCAATGCAGTTCCACTTGTTAAAGGAATTTTCTAGAAATTAGTGTCAGTATCTTGAAACAAGTCTGAATAACACAAATCACTGTGGTGCTATCAAGAAAATGACACAAAACAACAAAGCTCTTGAAAAAAGTTGATTTGCATTTGAAACAAGTGAAATTATCTAACCCCATTGGCTGACACTTGTTTTAAGAAAATTACAATTTTAGGACTCAAAAATACACTAAATTACTTGTTAAGATGGAGATTTTTCCCAGAGTAAAAGGAGAGAGAAGTGTAGACTCTTAATGAATATAGCTTCGGAAATTTTGCCAGTCAGGGATAAACAATAGTCTACTCAGATGAGCTTGATACAAAGAGATCGAGACTTTAAAGAGAACAAATTAACAAGGAAAATGAAGAGATGGGAGGTAAACAGATAAAGAGGGAGAGACTATTACCCAGAATTTAGATGCTTCTGTTGCAATTAAGTGCACTCAAATCACCATATTACACACTGTGTAATTAGCAATTTGTTCACATAGCCCGCTGTGACACCCATACTGTGCATGTACACATTTGATTAAAAGGTGTCAGCACAGTTAGCCAGAGGCATGTCGGAGTTCCTTGTTTTCCTGACGGACACCTAAACAGAGACAGACGCAAAACGGAGACAGACGCACTAGCTTCTTTCCATGGCGGTCTGGCAAACAAACCAGGCAACCTTGCCAGCTTTTAGCATAAAGCATTTATATTTACTGCACATTGGAGCATTTAGCCAATATGCTTATATAGCCACTACAGTGGTAACGTTTACATGTATGTAGAAGTCCGTTCTTAACCTGATTACTCGAGTCAACTGGTTTTGGGTCTCTGTATGTAAATGTCATAACCCAGTTACAATAACCTGGGTAAGCTCCTACTCCAGTTATGAGAAACCCAGTGAAGATGCCTCGTTTACTGCAATGTTTGTTTGTTTTTGCCTTGCTTATCGGCAAAAACACATAGACTTTATTACTACTCGGTAGGGTGTTCTGGTAAATTCGGCATGTATATAATCGTCCAAACAGCCCGCATTTTAACAGACTGGCCCATTTATGCACTGGGGAAGTGGTGTTACTTCACACACATTGGACCAGAAATTACACATAGACCCTTTAAACAGGATACTGTGGCATGGGAATACATCTTACGCCTTTCACTTTTGGTTTTGACTGTGCAAACGCAGAGTCGCACAGGGCAAGGTTATGGGTACATTTTGATGTCAACAAAAAATCCCCCCCATGTATTAAACGTAATCCACTACTGCTCAGTCAAAGAGGGAGCGGGGTAGCTGGTGGCCGTGTCAGACTGGCTCAGTGACACAGAGACTAGAAATGTCCCTCATGGTTCTAAGGCTGGCCCAGTTGGCAACCCCCGCCTAGGCCAATACACCAAGCATGGGACCACAGTTTGAAAAGTGAGAATACAATTTATTGAGAAATCTAAAAATAAGGGGAAAAGAGAAAATCTTGAGTTCCAGCCACTTGGCCCGGAGATATTGTGTGTGCCTCAAGGCTCCAGCTCTGATGGAAAGGCACACAGAACAGTAAATTTCCAAGTTGCAAATCAAACAGTTTGCAGGTTTTATGTACCAAAGCACTAGAGCGCACCAATGGGCCACCAGGGGAGGGGTTCCCGCTTCATCTCCAGTTCTGTTCTCCCATAGAGTAATACACTCACATTCAAAGTGTCCAGGACAGGGTGAATCATAAAAGACCATCACATTAAAACTTGTGTACCATGGGCACTGCGCTACACCACATCACCACGGTCACCAGAGGAGCTGGGGTTGTCCTCTCTGCTGGCCTCCATCTCAAAGTTAAAACCATTCAGGCAAAGCGGACAGTCACGATATGCACTGGACCGCTGTAAAACATTTTAAAATACTTGTTAAATTAATGAATAAAAAAACTCTTTAATATTACAATCCTCATTCATGCCTCTTGGATACAAGCTCCTTAGGTTATAAATCCAAAAATATCAGGACATCACAGATGGACAGGAACATGTTGCTATTTGGTTTATTCATGGCAACAGAAATATTCAATGACATAGTGAACAAAGGTTCATGTAAACAGCTGGTTTACATGCATGTAAACGTACCCAATGATTGAGCACGTAGGGCTTCAGTATCTTGGCCAAGGACACTTCAGACAGTACAAATACTTGGTGATGTGGCATTGGCTGCGATCGTATCTGTGACCTTTCGGTTACGGGACGGTCCCTCTAACCATCAGGGAGTCCTGCCAACATCGCAGATGCCCGTAAAGGGAAATGATGCGGGGAGATTGAGTGGATGGTGATAATGACTTTTCAGAGACAAGGACAGAGTAGGAAAAAAGACACAGTGTTACACCACGTCAGCTGAAATCTGAGCCCTCACTCACTATTTCATGCTGAACGCTGCACTGCTATCAGCTGACAGGTTTGCACGTGTGGGTGCGCATACACACATACACACACATAGTCCACAGACACACTCACACAGTAAACACATTGCACCCTCATATGCAGGTAAACACACCTTCTTTTACCCCATCTCTTTCTTTCTGTCTCACACACTCATTTCCACTCAGTTCATTTCAACTTTTAGGGGGGGACACACTAAGGTGAATGGCAAGAATATGGGAAAGCAGTTAATGATTAATAATGTGCAGCATCTTGGGTGTACTTTTGGGATGTAATAAGGAGCCACTGCCAAAGCAGTGAAGCCAACCTTGCCTTTGGGAAGGTTAACGGATAAATAAATGTGATGTTTGAATAACAGCAGTCTTATACTGTAGATCATTTCATAGCAGAAACGAGCCTAGAGAGGGTAAAGAATGAAATGAAAAAGCATTGCCACAACTGTTCCAATCCCAGCTATGGGCACGCACACACCCACACACACACACACACACACACTGGAGCACTGCAATATGCCATCACTTTAATTCCATCCAGACTCAATGACTGGCACACCTTGGCAAAAAGAAAATATCAATATATCAAACAAATTTGCTAATATTGGCCTACAGACAAGTGGCCTATTAAGCAACAGAAAACAAACACACTTACTACGGCACGAATTGGCTGCAGCAAGCCAGTGCAAAAACATTCTGACTCATGTACATCATTTCAATTAGAATATTTTTTTTTTTCTAAATAAGTATGACTCACACAGTGACTACTGCTTTGCTGGAGTACACAGAGCCTGAATGTGTAAACTTTTTTCAACAGGCAGAGGGGGCTGGGGTTGTTTTTAGTTAGTGACAAACTAATTAGGTCTCCATTTGACCAGCCTCCACAATGCTTCAGAACAGCCAGGGCAAGTAAAAATATGCTTGTGGGGTCAGAATTAATTGGTGAGGAGAATCCACCCATCTTCTTACAGTGAAGAGGAACTTGCACCCCCCACCCCCACCCACGCCCAACCCCCGGCCCCTGCACATTACACACATTCATGCCAACAAAGTAGGTTGTTCAAATGCTCTCACATACACACACACACACACACACACACGCACACACACACACTGCTTTATTTGTCTGTCGGCAAGGCAAGGGAGACTGTGGATGTAGCAAACAGCCCACGAATAGAACAGAGAAAGCAGTTTTCCTCAGGAGTATTGTGCACCTGGGTTTTGTTTTTCTTTGATACATAGGGAAAATAACAGTAGCTGCCTCCTATTAATACACACAGAGGGAACAATATGTATCACCCTTTTAAAAGGTACAATCCAGTAGTTATTTGACCATCTAAATTTTAGGTATATTTTCACATATGTTCGTTAAGAGTTAGACATGAAAAATAAGCCCTTTGGAGTTTTCCGTTTTATGTCTGTTTTACTCTAAAGTTGACAAACATGAAATGTACGTAACCCTTTTACAGCCTGAAAATGCATGTAAAACTTTAGGTTTAGCTGTCGCATGCTGTCTGTCTTTAAATCAAATGTTTAGTCACTCTTTTTCAGAATGAAGGTCAATCAGCACTAAAAGTTTACATTTGAAATATTATGGTTATTGAATAATATCTTATATCAAATATGCAGAAATAGAAAACATTGGTGTGTGACAGGATGGAGATTCCCATTACAGTTTTAACTTTACCTGACTTTACCAAGGCTATTTCATCCGTTCTTCCTCAGTGATTTGAATCTCGACATTGACTCATGTCACCCTACTCTGGCAGACTGCCCAGATACAGAACCAGCCAACTTCAAACATGTATTTCTCAAACCAGGACAAAGTAAAAGCTGGATATGTTGGGTTTTTTTGTTTGTTTGTTTTTTAAATCCCATCTTGTAATTGATATTTCCACTTTTTGGGGCTGTTGAAGTATTTATCAGGTCAAATCAACCATTCTAGCCTTGAAATGACATACATATTACTTGGAATCTTTTCCTATTGTTGAAATTATTCAATGTTTGAAATGTTTCAGAGCCTTTAGGTTATCTTAAAACTACATTTACTTGGCCTCATTCACAAAAATTTAGTCATGAACATTTCCACAAACATATTGGCATTCATATTTTTTTTCTTACCTGAATGGTACCATCAAAATGTACGTGCACAAATGTGGAAAGACATTATGCTGAAGTGGCTTCTATTTAGAATGCCTTATTTGTTATGCAAAATCACTTTAAGTAGTACCAGACCATGTATTAACAACAAAATGTGTATTAATGCATTTGTAGGCCTAAATAGGCTACTGTTAACAAAGCTATATGAACAAATTTATAGCCATAATAGGCAATTCTACTCAATTGAAACACATGTTTTGATCCAAATTATTAATTATGATATGAAGACCCATAACAGCACGGCCAAACCCAACAATGGCGTGTTCGCTGTTAGTGGAGCCTTGAGGAGAGAGAGCATCTTTATGGAAGGTGCAGATATGTTTGCTGAGAGTGATGAATGGCTCATGATGCGCTTTAAACTAACTAAGGCAATTCTCCTGGATCTCTGCTACACTCTGGAGCCACAACTGAGCATGAGAACCTAAAGGTCCCATCCTGTCCCTCCACATGTCCAGGTGCTGTCTGCTGCCTTCCTGGCCACTGGGACAGAAAGAGATAGGAGACCAGGATGATATCACAGCCATCCGTCAGCCGCACACTCCCATATGTAGTGGATGGCATCATTAAGCTGTCACCATAATACATCAAATTCCCATATTTTGCAGTAGAACAGACTCTAATAAAAATAAATTGGTGCCAAACACCATTCAATCAACATCCAATTGGCTGAGTCAAAAACTGACTCAAATTAGACTCACGAAAAGTCTGTGACCACAGAAGCAAGAGCAATACACCATACAGCAATAGCCTGCACACATATGTGCATCAAAGCACCGTGTCCAAAAGCCTTTTCTTATTTAAATCAAACAATAACACTCCAAAAACATGCAAATCTGTAACGCCAAGCTAAACCTCCTACATGTGGTTTCCCGCTGACGAGGAAGGACCCACATCTTGTTAATGCTGCAGAACAGTGGTGTGGGCAACTTTTTTTTGTTTTTTTAAATCCCATCTTGTAATTGATGTTTCCACTTTTTGGGGCTGTTCAAGCATCTATAAGGTTAAATCAATCTAGCCTTGAAATGACATAAATATTACTTGAAATCTTTTCCTATTGTTGAAATTATTCAATGTTTGAAATGTTTCAGAGCCATTTTGCGTGACCTTTTCAACTGAGTGGAAATTATATTAACCGATGTCTCACGGCTAACTAGTTTGTCTCTAGGTGAATGAGGTTATTCCTTGACCACATAGCTGATGACACCGTGGACAAATCCTCAGACCCCTCAGGAGCGATGACATAATTATCATCATGCGTACACTCGCTCCGCCACAGAGCGCACTATATGTGTGCTGAAAGGCCGTTGGAGGTGCTTGGACACCGCAGGTGGAAAGGTCCTGTCAAGAGTTACAGTCAAAGTCAACAACATTATTATATAGCCTAAGGTCTGAGCTTAGCATCTGATGGAGATGCTGCTTGTATTAATGAGTGTCCAACTCCTCTGGTGACTGGACACCTGACAGCGCAGTCTCTCCTATTAATCTCCAAATTCTTTTGACAGCACTCTGCCCTCCGTCTGTAGATAATAAACCACATCTTTCGAGTTATGCCTTTTAGATTCTAACTTTAAGTCAAACCATTTATTTTTCATTTCATCCAAGGTGCATGTCTCTGATGTCACAGCATTGACAGAATCTGTAATTTCTTGCCATGTTTTTTATTTCCTTCGTTGCCGTCACTCCACTGCTTACACTTTTAAAAAGTTCATTTCTTTTTTCACTCACTCCACCACAAACAACACATTTATTTCAGAGTTTAAAGTTTTTCTTCTTGGGTCTCTTTGCCCTGGTGTCAACCTGCATCCCACGTTGGTTATTTCTAGCCACTTTTCTCAAGAACAAAACTAAGAAGAATTTATGAAACTTTGTGAATGAGACCCTTTGTCCTTGGTGCATAACATTACTCTAATTACAATTCTGATTAAACTCCTATTGAGTTACTAACTCCTGTCAAGAACTGTATTGGACCCACATGTCAAAAACACTGGTCATGTTTTTTTCAGGAACATGCCACATGTCTCTGAGCACAACAGTCACACTGTAATGTGAGTGACAGTAACAACACTTCTATTTCTACACCACACAGCTCTCCTACTCACCACAGAGAAAAGTCACTACATTCACCCTAGAATTTATTCCCTCCGCTCTCTCAGCTCCCAGAGGCTCTTTCATAATGTACAGATTACTTTAAGGTCGCTAGGTTGCTGGGTTGAAGCTGATGCTAACTGACGGTGTTATTTTTAAGTCAATGTCCTTTTTTTTTTTTTTTGATGTATATCATTCCACTTAAAACTTTCTGTACATGTTCACAGCTCCCCTTTGGCTCAATCTGACTTCTTTGAAATGGAAATGTTCACAATAGAAGAGGATGGAACTAATTTTTAACATATTTCCCCTTTGTAATGACTAAGGCTCTCTGTTTTAGGAATCCATTGTGATTCGACATGCTGCTTGCCCTCTGTTGCTTTGGCTTATTTTCCTCCCACCCAGGCTGAAACTCAGTAACCCAGTGTGACAGCATGTCTTTTCCCCATCAGACCTCGGCACTAGCCAATAATTTAACTTTGGAAATAGGTGCAAGTCTGTCAAGAGAACCAGAGATAGCCTCTGTGTGTGTGTGTGTGTGTGTGTGTGTATGTGTGTGTTTATTTCTCAACCTCCAATAGGTCAAGGATGTGACTGACACTTTCCTGGCTCCAGCTGTCTTTTTCTTTTGTCAACAGAGTTGCAAATTTTCTCCTGGAGTCCTAACCGCTGAATGACTTCCAAAATAAAATGTAAAAAAAAAATCCAGTGAGTGGAGGTAGAGGAAGCAGAAGAGGAAGAAGAGGCAGAGGCAGAGGAAGATCCAAAAAAGGCTATGGTCTCTATGGAAACGTGGAGGTGTGAAGTGAAAACAGTGTGTGCACAAGTGGATGTGTGTATTTCGGTGCATGCATACGTTTGTGCATGTATGTGCGTGTCTGAATGCATGTGTTCACGTATGCGTGCGTGTCTGTATGCATCTGTTGAGGCTGCAGCCAGGAGAGCGGCGAGCGTTCCTGGATGGCGTCACTGTGGTTGCGGTCCCGCTGCCCTTCCCGTGTCGCCCATAACCTGCCCCTCAACTCACTTACATCATCCTTCCTGCCAATCATCCTGCTTAACTGTCTAGACTCTGCCGAAGGGTTTTACAACACTACATGTGGAAAACATAATTAAAGTAGAAAAGCTAGCCTGGGTTCTCTAATGAGGAAAATAGATGTGTTTAGTAGATGTCTTTAGTTTTCAGAAAACGGCTTTAGATTTGTCCTAAAATGTATCGTGCAAGAATTTGATCATTCCAATATTTGGAAGGTCATCTGACACAAAAGACAATAATTGGGGTGACATTTCCACATTTCTCGATTTTCTCTCAAAAATATTATCTTAGCCATCCGATTACTAATACACTACATTAGTATGTATGTGCATGTGTGCTTGTGCATGTGTGTGTGGCAGCTATTCAAATAAGATTAATAGCAACTAACTGATGCTAAGATTAAAGATCCTAAGCTCAAAGTTGTCCAGTTCATGTATTGAAAAAAGTGACACCAAAATGATGGATAGCACCAAGTTAGAACAAATATGGTGTTTTTTATAGGACAGTGGGTAAATTAAGTTATCAGTTTGTAAAATTATATATATATATATATATATATATATATATATATATACAGTATATGGTATATGGTATTTTTTTCCCCAAAAGTGAACTTATCAGTCATTTATATTTTTCACAAATACACAAGAAAGGCAATGGTGAATGCAAGCCAATGCAAGTCCAAGGGGAGTTTAAGTTTGGCGACAAAGACTGTGCCACTGAGGAACAGAGATATGAGGGATGAGGTAGAGGTGGTGGTAGCCTAATTCCTGATAAATTAAAAATTGGTAGATAAATTAAAGGATAGCACCGGCATAATTTTGTTTTTGGCTCTGCGCCACTGTGTACTAATTAAAAAACACTGGTGATTTTCACATACACACTTACAGATTATAGTCCTGTGTCGTTTCCAGACTCTTCTCCCATTCGTCAGGGATGCAGAACTCCCAGTCTCACTTTTACGGTCTCTATGGTCGAGTAGAATTCATGTCTCTCTGTCTCAGCCACTGATGAATGTTGATTGATTGATTTCCCAGAATTAACACATTTATGTATACATTAGTAATAGGTTGGCCATATTTTCCCCATTCAATGTATTAGTCAATCACCTGAAACTGTTTTTTTGTTTTTTTCAGAAAACAAGTGGTACATTAAAAGCAAAATAGACTCTCAGTGAAAAAACAGCCACATTTAGAATAAATATTGATTATATTGTTAGTAATAGAGGTATAGAAAATGTTAATGGCCAACATATATTTATTAATTCCATTACACTTTCACTGCTTTAGGCTACAGGTTACCCATAACTGTAGGAATAAAGCTGTGTTTTGAAGAAATGCGCAAAGACTAACCGTAACAGTAGTGTGCAAATAAATGTACTGAAATAAAATGATTCAGTTCAATTGTGTAAAGTGGATAGGAAGATGACAGGAGTTCAGAAGTGGACTGCAGATGAGAGGGTGTTCAGGCAGGGCTTTGGCTCATGTCCTTCTGTTAGGCAGGTCTGTTGGAGCGGCGGTCCAACAGACTCTGAGGTCCTGTAGGTTTGACCAGTTGGACGGGTGAAAGCGTCTTTTCCAGGGTCAGACCAGACAGATCCTTGGTGCCCTTTACAGTTTCAACCACAAGGCTTGGTGGAGCTTTGACATCAACCTGGATGGCTGGAGCCTGGGACTCCTGAAGCCAGTTGGTTGATCCTTCCTGAAGCAGGTGAATCAGGGTGTATTCAGCAAGAGAGATGGGGAGAGCCTCCTCTGAGGTGGAGATATTGTCAGGTCCAGCAGAGACGACAGTGACTTTTGTTCCCTCACAACATTCAGGTTGATGCAGGACGGTGACAGAGCTTTCAGCAGCGGCCTCAATCTGTGCACAAGAGTTGACCGTTTCCCCCTTGATGATAAAAGGACATTGTTCTTCCTCCTTCTCCAAGTCCTGGAGGAACAGCATCAGTTTAGAATCAGCTTTGACAATTGGCTCCCATTCATCAAGATGATCTTGAGTAGGGGCATGGTGTGCACCGCAGGCAGCCATAAATGTAGAACTCACTGTTGAGGAAGCAGAGATGTGCTTTTCACCAAGTCCCTCCTCCTCCAGGAGGACTGAGAAGAACTGCATCAGGTGATAATCAGTGCTGCTAACAACAGGTTCCCATTTGTCAAGCTGGTCCAGAGTCGGCCCATGCTGTGGGGAGCAGTCAACTGAGAGGAGCTCCTCACCAAATCCCTCCTTCTCCAAGTCAAAGTGGGATTTGACCAGTGGCTCCCACTCATCCAGGCAGCCCAGAGTGGATCCACAGGGTGAGCAGCAGTCAGCCACAAATCCAGATGTGTCACCTGGGGGAGCATAGAGGTATCTCTTTCCAACTGCCTCCAGGTGGTAGTCATCGTCAAAACCATTGGGGGAGTGCTGAAGCAGCCTCAATCTCTCAATGATTTTGAAGTCATCAGTCATTTGAGCCTCATGAGATGGAACCTCAACCAGGTGGAGCAGGTTGGATTGATCCTCAACATGCTGAGCTGGGTGGATGGATGCTCCAGCATTTCCTACAGCTGTGTCTTCTGTCATGAGAGGAGACTCTTTCTCTGTGGGAGGAAGGTCTCCTTTGTCCATGTCCAAGAGATGTTTGTATGCTGATGAAGCTGTGCTGGCTATTGGTTCCCATATATTGAGGTTTTCAAATCCACAAGCAGGTTTGGAGCTGAGACCAACAGCAGACTGAGGTGAAAGGTCACAGTCGAGCTCAGCAGTCACTCCAGAGAAACTAGAGGCTTCAGCATAAAGGTACTACTCCTTCTTTAGGACTTTTGCAAACATGCAGTTGATGTTTTCATGGCAATTGTCATTAAGAGCATTGAGTCGAGCGACCATTTGCACTGATGCTGAAAGAAATGCAATGGCAACATCTTAATAATCAAATAATCAATGAGGCCACCTGATGTAGCTTCATTCAAGGTCAACATGCTTCATCATAACTTCATCTTATGCCTTTCATCATAGTTTTGTTTCAACAACAAATCTAACTGTGAATTTACAATGTAAATCAAACTAAGGAAGAACTGGACACAAATGTAAATCCTTCAACACAAACAACTAGTCTATCCTGACTGTCTGTCTCTTGTTTGTCTGTTCAGCAAAATCCTCTGTACTAATCTTTTCCTGTTAAATAATACAATTATAAATACGTGTGGCTTACCAAGATGGAAATCACTCTCCATGTTTTCCTTTCTAAAAGGTAGATATTGTTGATGTTTCTCCAAATAAATGCAACGTGAGTTTTCTTTCTCAATGTGCAGGTGAACACCGATCAGAGATGAAACTGTGAGTCTGAGTTGTGTTCAGGTCAATCGCTCCTTTATGACACTGACATTCTAAATTCTATGAACTTTGTTGCATTCTGTCCAGCTGCATTATGATTCATCAGATGAAGCTCAGGCCCCAGTAAATGACAGAAGGGGCCTGTCAGAATGACAGGCCCTTTGATGACAGAAATGTCCCACTTCATATATGGTTTATAAACTACACGTGATTAAAAAACAAATGACTGAATATTTGAAATTTGTATTAAGATACTATATTTTTTATGTGGAAAACATCTATTTAATTGTTAATTCCTATATTGCACTTTCACAATTTTAAGCCACAAGTTCGCTCGCTCTAATCTATTACCTATTACTACTACCTACTATCATATCTGATAGTACATATCTGAACTTTAGGAAAATAAAAAGAAAAGTTATTAATCTACAATTCAGCTTTTTAGGTGTAGAATTTCTTTTTTCCAGAACAACCTGTGCATCAACCTATGTAGTTAATAGAAACATGGGTAGCACTTTACAATGGCCTTTTTCCAGTGCATGAACCTTTAAGCACCGATAACATTTGTTTAGTCCCCCCTAATTATGTTATTGTACCCTGTAATTATTTTTTAAGTATGCATAATTGTTACCCCTTAATTCACGGACGTCTTGTTTTGTTACCCTGTAACTACAGCATTGTTATTTTATTAGTACCCCATAATTACAAACTAGTTATACCGTAATTAGCGGGCTGTAAAATAAAGCGTTACCAGATATTTTTCTGTGGCTACAACTTCAGATCTATATCTGCTCTCAGATGTTTTGAGGCTGATTTACCTTCATAGAAACAACAACAGCCAGCTACAGATGTGCACCTGCGACCAACAAAACATCAGTGCCTCAGGGTTATGAAAAGCGGCGCACACACGAACACGAACACACAGACAGACACACACACACACACACACACACACTTTGTCTTTGTTGTTGTTATAACACTACATCTAAAGAAGATGATGTATTGATGTTTTGTGAAACTCATCCACTGACACCTATAGATTATTGATAAATCAGCCATCAAAAAAAATCAAAATCAACAGACTGGCAGGTTTGCTCCTGAGGAAAGACCCCAATCAATCTGGGTAATCTCTGGTCCAGCAAAATGTCAGTGAGAAAACACTTTTATGAGAACATCAATAATTCCAGCACAGTGATTCAGAATGCCTTGGGTGTGAATAGGATGTAGGAGTATGATGTTTTTACATAAAATTGGGTTCCTCTCTAACCCTTCTGTAATTCATGCCTGGCATTTTTATTTTTATTTCTGATTATCCTATTGGCTATTATTTACTGTAACACAGTTATATACAAACTACTACTACTACTACTACTACTACTAATAACAATAATAATAATAATAATATATGTTATTTATTCATTTTCATAAGTTATTATTCAGCATGCTATCTTGAATTAAGTTTGAACTTTCTGCCTAGAGGCTCATGTCTATCTCCTGAACTTTAAAGACTTATCTAGCAAGAGAAGAAGCCAAGGCCCTTTTACCCCCTCCATTATCTTACTGACAGCTACTGCAAATTAGGACTTGTAACAGGCCAAACCACACTGAGCAGGGCAAAATGGCAGATTTACTGGCCTGGTTACCCACTTTCTACAGAGTGTGGAACGATGCAAAAAGGACGGCCGGCCTGTGCAGTAAAGGTACAGATATTCAACCAAAAAAATAATAAGAATGCTTGCTTCAGTCTCTGTTATAGTACCAAGGGTGACTACATTTTAGTATGGGGGATCCCAGTGGGTTTTAGCCTCTAACCCTGTCAATTTTACAGTGCCGTTCTTTATTAATTGAGTTAGAGCGGGACAGAGCAGGTCAGCCCCGCCTGGGGAAAACAGCCTTATAAGAAGCAGGGGATCTTTTGACTTTTTGATTAAACACCCTTCAGCTCATATCACCGCAAAGCATCATCATGATTTCAGCTGTCTTTGGAAAAGAAAGAAATTATTAGCAGGTATTCTGGGATAGTGAGTGCAGTATAAACTGGGTGACCAAGCCAGCTACTCAAAACACCTTCCGAGTGTACTAGAACATCATGAAGACATTTGTATTCATATTCAGATAGGACAGACAGATTATACTACAGTTATTGTCTCTGGTTCCTAAGGATATAGGAGTAGATATTTCATGAGGATAAACGTTTGACAAACAGCCATGTAAGAAGTGGAGGTTCTTTTGAAGTTTTTGTTCCACTTCCAGCTCATATCACCACACACAGTGATTTTATTCATTCAGAAAATACAAGTGCTGATTTGTTCTGTGAGAAAAGGAAAGCGATTTACAGTGATGGTCTTGAAGAGGAAGGAATGAATCAACCTGGTTAAGTTTAGTTAGTTTAGATTAGATTAATAAAACATAGAAGCAAAGTGATAAAGACACGGATAAAATATAATAGTAAAATCACACAAAGAAGAGGGGAAAAAACAGTGTACAGGTGGGATTAAAAAAAAAACCCAAAGGACTTCCAAAACATTTTGCCTCAAAACAAACAAAAGAAAGTAAAAAACAAAAACACAACAAGGGAAAAGAAAGTAACTCTGCTGAAGGACACAAATTTACAGAATCATCTGGGGAAAGTGAAGCAAGAAATTATACTGGGATCGTCTGGGTGTTGAAAAGAGCTTTGGATGCCATCGCTCTTTTTCTTGAAATAAGTGATAAAATCCTCAACAGACAGGGGATCTAGATGGTGGAGTTTTGAGGAGGGATGAGGAGGTATAGAGAACATTTTCTTGTGGTCAGAAGCAGACAATGAGGAGTGGTTCACATCACACCTAGAGTTTGTTTTATTTGGTCCAAACCACAGTGGAAAAGCTTACTTTGTTGCAATTTTGTATTTGTTGTGGTGAGGTTCACACTGTCCAATTACAAGCGAAACAAGGCTTGTAAACAACACAAGTAGCTTGTTTACTGGAAAGAGTTTTAGTAACCTGTCATCCTGTGAGGTTAGAGATTTTGGCAGCAGGGTGAAAGTCAAAACAAATTTGATTCCAGTCCCTGTAACTTTAACCAAGCATGATGGACTCTGCACTCTCCAAGTCTGCCCTCAGTTCATTTCATTATGCCAAGATTTACAAGCAACTGCTGAATATACCCATAAAACTGTGCATTTTGGGGTTATTGCCTGTAGTTGGTTCGGATTACGTTCTCACTCCTTACGAACTGCAAAGCAGTTTACTTGGTAGAGGACTGACACCTGCATTTTCAGACGTTTTGGTACGGTTATTTGGTACGCACCTAACTTCAAATGGCATTATTCTCACCAGATGAAAATTCTTCAGATGAAAAGCAAACCTAACCCTAACAACTGCACACTCAGCTCTATCTACAATTGAACTTGTACCATGACCAGCACCTCCTGTTATCCTCAACATTATCACCTGCCTAAATAAACTGAACCAAAGGAGTAAACACTCCAGAGTTTGAATAAACCGCTCCAAACATGCTTGCTTTGAACGCACCCTAACATTATGGAAAGTACATGGCTTGCGCTCCGACTCACAACGTCTGCTGCATGACACCGCCTCTGTCTTGTTCTCTCTCTCCTCACCTTCCCAGTCTCTCTGCATAATACTAACTAAATAGCATGAGGAGGAGGGATGGGAAGAGATAAAGGTCACCAGGCGAGACATATGTGCCACTTTCCCCTCAGCTGTCCAAAGTCTTGCTCACTCAGCATGCAAGGTGTCTGATAGCCAAAGAGCAGGTGGGGATGCACAGGCTGGACTGGAGGAGAGGAGCCAGAGAAGGTCAAAGCATGATGAGAGGGCAGAGAGATATGTGGAAGAGCCACAGTCTGGACAGAGTGAGAGGTCAGAGGGTGGAACTGAGGACAGAAGTCGAAGAGGAACGCGATTAATGACAAGGAGTCTGCACATCTAGATTAGGAAGGATAGAGAAGGGCATGGAGAAATATGGAGAGAAATACGCATGAAATGACAAGTGTAAATGGGGCCCAGTTACTTTCCATTTCTGAGATCCGGATTGTGCAGAAGAGGGAGTAATGAGAGTCCACAGATTGTGGAGAATGGTGATGAATGAGATGGGATCACGTTGGAAGGGATTTGGGAGATGAATGGAGAAAATTTGAAAGCGGTATTAGGAGATATTATGTGGAATAACAGTCACGTTAGATGTAGAGCAATCGACAGAAAACTAGGTCAAGTCTGTTGCCAGTCTGTGTCTGTGTGGACACTCAGAGAAAGATCAAAAGAAGACAGGAGGGAAATGAATGAAGAGAAATTGCTTGCTAAGCTTGGACATTTCTCTCTCTTAATTCTTAGTGTAACAGAGTTTGAAGTCTGTTAAACTTCTATTACCATGACTAATGCTGGTCCAAAGTGTGCTTTTGATTTGACTTAGTACTGCAGCGGTCGCAAGCAAAGGACTCCGACAGAAGAGAGATAGAGACAGCTATTGTCCTATACAGTACCATGAAAGACATCTGTAACATTATCAGTGTATTGTTGTCCTTTGCACTTTCGCTTTATAGGTTGCATTGACAAGTATTGACTAAATTTAAATTGACACTGACACAGAGTGACACATTGAGCAGGTAATGCATTTAGAGGAGCGTCTATCTCCTCAAGGATTTGACTGAATGTTACAAAATTTCCAATCAATGTATTAATCTTTGGAGGTAACTCCCAATAGTAAAGGGCTTTTAGACAGCAGGGTTTTTAATGGACAGAAGGGGAGCCTAATGAGTAGGGAGCCCGCCCTTCCATCTCAAAGCTGCCATAACAGCAAGAATCCGCCTTGATGATTGAGCAAGACATTGAATCCCTACCAGCTACAGGGTTGCTGTTCTGTAACAGACCCTGTGGAGCGGGGCAAGTGAAAACAGGATTTTTCCTTCAGGGATCAATACAATAGAGCACCAGAACAATAATACTGCAAGATGGAAAAGCCAAGACAAGAAAAACAAAACTGAGAAGTTTCCAAAATAAAGAACAACTAGTCCATGCCCGGGGATGCACGCGCCACAACTCCGCGCAGACTTGCCAAAAAGGCGTATAAACAGCGTAAATTTGGGAAAATGGAAAAATCAGCTCTGTCAGTCCCTGCCTATGCCAATGCTCAATGCCCATGTGCAGTTTGAGATTGATTGGTCAACCCGTTGAGGAGTTTTCCTCATTCTATAGTAGGATGTCTTCATCAGGCACTGAACTGGTGCTGTAAAACATGAAGTGTTCCATCAAAATGAGATTTTGACCATTTGGAAAAGTGACATCTACAAAATGATGGCACAAAATTTTATTTTAAATTATGTTATTTTTCAGTCCTTGGTTAACAATTAACACTTGTTACGAGATCCTCTATATTTCTGTGATATTGAATGATTAACTTTTGGCAATTATTTCGCAAAACTGGATATTAGGCATTTTGTAATAGACCTCACATTGTGGCAAACCAGGGGACTTGGAGGCAGGATTCACAATAAAACAAGCAATCACAGTGATGGTCGACAGGTAAAAAAGAAATCATCTCTAATAAGGGTTGTAGGGTACAGGGTGTATGAGGTAAAACTACACTAAGGAAGACTCTTCCCATCTGTAGCTTTGGCCTTTCTCCCCTTCTCACTGTGGGGATGCTCCAGGCCAACGGCCTTGACGGTTGGCTTCGTCCTTCCTAGGTGGAGGAGAGAGAGACACAGACCGGTGAGCCACCACACACCAGGAAATCCAGCAATGTTCAAAAGATACGCAACGTTCAATCTGAGCATCAACAGGACTCACTCACTTGATCTGGCAATCCCTTGGTGAGTGTTAGAGGTTTGTCTGCTTGCCTCTCTCCTCCCAACTGACCAAACATTTCTGTCAGCAAACTGGGTAATTTAATAGACTCTCCTCACAAACATGGCTGACTTCTGCAGCCATATAGATCTGCAGGGTGTAGATCGGTTCTCACCATTGCCAGCAACGTTAAAAAGCCAACTTTCTGTTGCCACCGACTCTGTCTGTGATCAACTTATTTTATGTTTCAACCAACAAGTCCTCCAACCCATACGACCACATAGGTCGTTTGTTCCTACCCTCTAATACGACCCACAGGAGTGTTTCCTAAATTAGTGCCCCTACCGGCGGCAGGAGATGGCTACGTTGGTCTGCGTCCACGTCACGTGACTGTCAAGTTTCTCTCTGTAGTAATAAAGTAAGGTAGTAAAGTAAGGTAATAATAATAATAATGAAATAGACAAAGTAATATTAAAATTAAATTGAAATTTTAAAATCTATTAACAGAATGGAATAGTAATAGTTTTGAAATGGGATATAAAACTTGAAATGAAATATTGACTGTACAAAGGAAATGGACTGTGCTATGGACAAAGAAATGAAGTGTATGAAATATATGAAGGTGAAGTGAAGAGCAAAAATTAAATGTGACATGTGCATAAATAATTAAATTACGTAACAGTGGAGGTTGAATGCAATGCACAATCTAAAGTCCAGATCGATGAAATATATGAAAGTGACAAGTGCAGGGATTAAATGAGGGATGTGAAATGTAAAGTCCAGTTTGATAACCCCGTCTTCATCCCGTTTATATGGCCACGGTACAAGATTTGACACACACACACACACACACACACACACACACACACACACACACACACCCACGCACACACACACACACACACACACAACGTTGGAGTGCTTTATTGGATGACGTGGCTCAATATTAATTGAGGAAGACTATGTTTTAAGAAAGATGATTTCATATTAAATATCCTCAGCCACATATTCTTGGAAATATAAAATTAAATGAGCAACTTCACATTTTACAATCACAGGCTATAAAACGCCTTTTCTTAACAGAGATAGTGGCGTCTGGATTCGGGTTGCGGCCGACCAGCGGCAATTTGAAATGGAATGAAGCCCGCTGATGGCAGACAACCCAAAACAGGAGTCGAATGCATCCATAGCAGCGTCCATAGCAACCACCATAGCAACAATAGAAAGCCTGAATGAATCTTCGTAATAACTAACAAACTAAACATCATACATTCACTGAACGAAGATTATGAAAATAAAATGCACATTTCTCGCTAGAAATGTTATCAAAACGCATTTTAATGCCGAAACTATCTTAAAATATTGCAGAGAGAAACTTGACAGTCACGTGACGTGGACGCAGACCAACATAGCCATCTCCTGCCGCCGGTAGGGGCGCTAATGTAGGAAACGCTCCTGTGGGTCGTATTAGAGTGTAGGAACAAATGACCTATGGGGTCGTTTTTTGGGGGAGGACAGTCTCGTTTCAACATAGACAATGCAGGTGTTGTCACTGACATATCTTTCAGTTTCTGTTGTCAGGCGACTGCACAAAGCGATTTGATCGACGGTCACAAAATGCTAACAGCACAGAAATTAGAGTTAGCCTTGGTTAGCCAGTTAGCATTTTGTGACCCTCGATCAAATCACTTTTTTATATTTGTGCAGAAACAGAAAGATATGTCAATGACAACACCTGTATTGTGTTACACACTATGTTGAAACACAAAATAAGTGATCACAGAGTTAGAGATAGAGATCGACTCTCTTACAAAGGATGTGTCATTTTTAACACATCTGTGTGTCTTCTTTGGGACAACACACACTTGTGTGTCATCCTTTTTATGAGTAAGATGAAGTAGAAGTACATCAGACATGTTTGTGAAAAGTGTCTGTGCCACACTGATTAATTGATGGGCCTCAGGTGTGTCCAGGTCCAAGTGCCAATTGGCTGCAGCACTTGGACTACTTCCCTTCAAACACCTCACCAGCTTCAGCCCGGGGAGCTGCTGTCCCTGCTGCTGAAGTGGCCCTGCAGGTAGTGCGTTCCCTGGTTCACTGGCTCCGTCCATGTCCATGGTCCTGAGGCGGTTGTGTTGATATTTCCCCTGTTTTGCCACAATATGCACAGTGTGACTTCTCAGCACCACCGTTCACGTCTGTGCGTTGAAACCTTCCTCTCTGTGACAATCTCTCCAGCTTGGAGGTAAAAACCTCCCAGTTCCCACTTGTCTACTCCTCAAAAAGGACCACAAGACAGCACCTTGAGGACAGCTTATCACAACACAAGACATCGCTAATGCATAATAGATCAAAAAAGCATGGCGATAAGGCATAAACATACTGCTCCAACTGCATGACAAGTAGGGTGCGTGACAAGTAGCATCCTGATTACGGTGCATTAGATTTCCATTCAATCTAAGCCAACTAGTGGTGTTGTGGGGAGAAAGGCGAGAGTTACAGTAGAGGAGCAGGATGTGTGTGTGAGAGACGGAGAGAGAAAGAAACAGAGACAGACATGAAGAGAGTTTACTTATGGAGGCTACATGCAGAGCTTGTGGTGTATGTGTGTGTGTGTGTGTGTGTGTGTGTGTGTGTGTGTGTGTGTGTGTGTGTGTACCTCCTATGTGACTCCCAGCAGCATTTAAGGCAGCATAACAGAAATGGGTTTGGTAGAGCTCACTAAACTAACAAGCCATGAAAATGACAGGTAGGCTGGCAGACTGAAAGGAAAAATGAGATGAGGGAGAGAAGCTGAGGTAGATGGAGAATGAGACAGACACGGAGGAACAAGAAGAAAGAGAACGACTAAAGAGAGAGGAAGCAGTGCCTTGGTGGCTCAGCTGGCTTAGATGCCTACAATATGGATGCAATCTTATGGGTTTTCAAATAAGCAAAATGAGAATGTTCCTACTGGGAACAATATAGTATCAATTTATATGAAGAAGGTTGTGTTGTGAAGAAGCTGACTGTGTTGTTTTCGATGGGGAATTGATCATTTATCCATTGATACATCTGATTGAATTTGTGTTTAGATAATGTCAACTTGTTAGCTAGCTAAACACCACAGAGCACAAGCATGAACTCTGAAATGCAAATCACATGCTGTGGACACAAAATGTGAAGATTATATTCCTCCACCACGAAAGGATTAGGCCTATATGACAATACCACATATTGGATACACCATTTTTTCACACTTCACACTTTTTTCACAACTTTGGTTAAGGTTAAGGTTAGATTTAACCAATTAAAACAATTTGGGTAGAGTTTTGATCAAGGTTAAGGGTTAGGGTTAAAAATTACTTTTTCACCTTGTTTGCCAATTTCCCATGTCACAATATATATATTTATATATATATATATATATATATATATCACAATAAATCCCCAAAACTTTTTTCTTTTTTTTTTTTCTTTGTTTATACCAAAACCCCACTACTTTCTGAAAAACACTAAGTTTCTCCAAGTAATCCATTTTAAGTCATGCTCATTTCATGAGACCAGTCTGAGCTCTCTGGTCAGCTAACCATCACCATCTTTTAAGCACTGTCTAACATAACAGATCTATCCATAGTATTCACAAAACCCGGAAATACGAAAGTGCTGCCATATTATTGACATGCATGACAGTAACATGAATTTTCGCTGGTCATACAAACAAAGATTTTTTAAAGTCGTTATGCCTTATTTAGTGAACTCATCAAAGAGGACATATAAAGAAAAGATTGGTTTAGTTGGACGTCTGGATCCATATTCGATTGCAGGCAGGTCAACATTACTGGTGCTGTGCCAAAATTTATATTCCCTAAAGAGTGTGTTTCCCTGGTGGTGTGTCCTTGTTTTGTCCTCAGTGGGTGTTGTTGTTTTGCCACTGCACAATGAAATTATCATGAGGGAAATGCGCTTAATAAATGACAAGTAGACTAATATATGGCTTGACGCCTTCCTTGTAGAATCAATGGGTGCTTGTGATTTGAGATAATAAGATCACAAACAAGCGTGATCTCCATTCATTATGAGGCCACCAGGAGCTTTTTGTAACGGCTACAGAGGACAAAAAGAGGACAGCGAAACACATTTTGTAGGTGATACAAACTGTGGTAAAATAAATGTTTGTTACAATACTGTCTCTAGCTGCTACACTGTCAGATGGCTGGTTACTAATGTCAACAATATGACCAAGGCAATTAATATGTGACATGTGAATACTATGGATAGAAAGGGCAGGATGGAGTCAAAGATGCAGAAAGGGAGGTAGACACACAGATATAGAAAGGTAGAGCTGGAGGGAGGGAGGAAAAGATGCAGAAATGGAGGTGGACAAAAATATATAAAAAGGGAGGGACGGTGGGAGGAAGAGAGGCAGAGAGGGAGTGGGACAGACAGAAGTGGAGCAGAATAATGGGATAGCATTGGCTCCCCAGATCAATTCCCAGCCCACACCCCATCAGTCACAGCAATTATGCATGGCGCCATGAGAGATTGACTGTTAAAAATAAAAACGCCCCCGGATCCACTTAATTACAACAACACTGCTCACCTCAACTCCAGAGGTGTGTGAGTATCCCACTGTTATATCTGCTTCTCAAAAAAAATTTAAAAAAAAATGAAGAGGGGTGCTTTCTTTATCTTGTCACATAAGGAATTGGGTCTCTTGCTCAGTGAGGGAAGGTGGGTGTTGAAACAGGGAAAGGAAGAGAGATGTGCGCGTTGATGTGCGGAAGGTTTTCCACAGCTTGCATTAGAGTGCTGTGTCTCACCCAAATATAATTTGAGTGGAAAGGAAACTAATCCAGTTCTGAGAAGCAAAGCAATATCTTCCCTCTGTCTGACTTCAGGGCATGTAAGCCCTGGACAGACAGAAAGCGTCAGACGCTCTAGCGCCAACAAACGCGCCTATTGTTCTCAGTGGCTGCAGGCAAACTACAGGCGTTAAGCGGCACGTCAGAACGGTTTGACGCGGCTCTCAGCTTCAGCTCCCTCTACATTCACACATTCGCGAAAGAAACTGCGAGAGTAGCGTTTATATAATACTTCCATGGTTACGCCACATACAAGCATTACAACAAAATGTTGAACCATGTTCCATTTTTCACGCTCTTGCCAACTTTTCGCGATCATCGGTACTGTGATCAGTAACTGTCTTTTTAGATTTTGGGAATAGTATCAATTTATTTTATTTTATTGAAAACGGTAATAGTTTTTGTAATATAATGTACATCATCTGATACTACTTATAATGCATATTAGGAATTTATCAGACTTATATCAGTTGCTGGGTACACTTTATTTCAAATAAAAAAGGTGAGTAAATTAAGTTTAGATGGGTTTACCCTTCACTTCACACCGACTTATTCAACTAGAGTCAGCTATACCCAAACTTCCCAGAAAAAAAAATTTGAACTGGCTGAAGAAGCTTTATTTCCCACTCTCCCTTTTACATACAGTATGTAGATTGTCTCAAATCTCATTCACTGTACATAAGCTTTAGAAAAACGTGCTTCACAATAAGAATACTGTATTTTATGACTATTTTATTTAAAAACTTTAATCTGTCGAAATACTTTTGGCAGCCTAAAATGAAGGAACCATACGGATAAAAGCCATATTTATCCAATATGGCTGAAAATTAAACCTGCTAATCTGCATTTAAAACTCATTGTCATTGTCTCGTTTTGCATTCAACGTAAATTCAAAGTAATGACTACAGAGCCAAATCCAAATACTTACAGTATAAAGCTCACTTATTCATTCATGACATTCCTACACAGCCATGTAATCACACTGTAAGCCACAATGTAAGCCGCTATGAAATGTGTAAAAAAAATATGTGTAAGGAAGCCCTGCCTGAAACATGAGAGCTAACTTGCATCACTGACTGAGGGACAGATACAATAAAACATTTGAAACTGAATATCTAATCTGTACAGAAAAAGTGAATACAAAAGTATCAGGTCGTCTGGGATGTTTGGCATTACCCTCTCTCTCTACTGCAAAGTATCAAATGAAGCAAAAATGCTCAGAAAAACACTTTACTACATCACAAACATGCTGACATCTTCACTAGGGCCTTGTCCTCCTTTTTCAGAATGGAGAGGACGCTATTTCCTAGTCTGGTGAATAGTGTGCTAGTACAACGTCTTCGTCCTGTCAAATAAACTGATGACTGGTTGGCGAAGAGAGGAGCATGCTGACCCATTTGAGCGAGGGACAAGAGGAATAAGAGAGGCAGAGCGAGAGAGAAAGAGAGGGAAAAAGAGTGCAGAGCATGTCATTGAGAGTGAAGAGGAGACAGAGAGTTAGAGTTAATGAAGCGTCCTGTCACTCTGGGTTGGACGTTACGTGCAAACACCTCTACTGTACATCATATGGACGCGTCATATCAGCTGGCACTACTTGCTACTTTGTGGACGTAAACAAAACAACGTGAAAACTGAAGATGGATGGGAACAGCAATCTCGAGTAGGACCTAGTTTGTACTCACCAAATACTATCAGACATATTCTTTTCTCACGTTTGGCAAATGCCAATGTTTGCCTGACATTTTCAATGAATATTCTGAATCTTGTTGTCTTTTCCCCTAACAAATTCCCCTAACTGTTGCTTCCATCCTTTAGACCCTACCTTGGAAATATGTACCAAACATGAGCAGCTAAAACATTTTACTTCTACTACGTTCCCTGGCATCTGTGCACACTGGTGTGGCTGGCTGGCTCCAAATAGCAGCACGAGGTAATTGTTTGAAAGATTTTAACTTCAATACCCAGAAATCAATGTGAAGTCAGTAAACTGTACACAGCAGGCTCATGTTTACCAACCTGGCCGGTCTGTGATCACTTTATACCAAAGGATACCAAAGGAAAAAGAGAGGCAAAAGATCTAACGCTGATGAGCTTTCTCTGGACGGAGCGCTCGCTCACTGCTGTTTAGGAGACAGTTTGTATTTCAACCTTAAGTTTCGATGTGTCAGCTCCTGTGAGCGGAGAAGACACCAGAACTTAATTTGGGCAGATAGGCCGAATCTACAGGGTCTCAATTAGGGGGGGATGGGACACTCTTCTCTGTTGCAGCCCCAGTTTGTGATTTTGGCTGACAAAATTGGTGTATTTTTACATATCTCACAAATCTTGCCTAGTATAGTTTTAAGGTAAAGAGTTATCAAAGCGCTAAAATAAATTGTAGAGGTCTCTGGAGAAATTATGACATGCTGTTAGGGCATTGTCTTTGTTATGGGGCCCCACAAGCCTCATTGGGTCCAATTACAGAGGCCCATTGTAGGCTATTGACTATCAGCATGGTAAGCATGAGCAAGGAATAGAGAGCTAGGGAGAGAGACAGAGAGAGAGAGAGACAGAATGTGTGGCACATTTATCCTGTAGATTAAACAAGTTGTCCCAATCCACCAAGTGGACACTGGCTCTAATGACCCGCGGAGAACTTATTGCTGAAGACTGATTATTAGTGCTCAAACGCAGTCACCTCAGTCTAATGAGGAAGCCGGCTACAATGATACACTGGGGTGGCAGCGCTGTGCTTTACTTAAAGCCCAATTTGTACGTATGAAAATCGTCCATCCTTTTAAGTATAGAATAGCTGAGACGCTGAAATAAAAGTAAGGTCAGTTAGGTATTGCTGCAACCTATAAGAAGGTGTGTGTGTGTGTGTGCATGTTTCTCTCTCTCTTTCTGTGTGTGTGTTTGTTTGTGGGCGCATATGTACTAAATATCGGTTACGATGCTTTACCATGCTATACTCCTATACTCCTGTTCTCTATCTACAGTTCTGTTTCAAACCCACCATGCTGCTTCACTGTATTTCATGGTGCTTGTTCAGCGATTAGAAACTGGAACTTTAGTACAGAATCTGTTAGTGCTTGCAAAAAAACAAAATGTGCTTTTCAGGTTCTCAAGACTACTGATCTTTTTTGGTAGGATTACTGTGTTCCTATTTTGGCCCATGAGGAGGTTTGTGTTGAGCTGAAAACCTTGATTCCCCCTGCGGCGTTACTATGTTTGCTTTTTGGGAGAGCTGCAAAAAAAGGAAACGTAACGTGGCTGTCATTGAATATCACACTGAACCAGAAGATGTTTACTGATGGATCAAGATCAACTGTTTAATTGAAATTTACACAAGCAAAAAACATCTGATTTCCTACATTATGTGGGACATAGGTCTGTGTTCATCACTGAAGTGATATTTTTTATAGGCGATTCAAATCTGATATGGATCTCACATTTGTCTTTGATTTGCAACTGGTCACATCCAATTTCTGTAGCCTTTGCATGTTATTTTCTCACTACAAAACAAAACCTATTTGAAAAGAAAATCATTCACTGGTGCATGTATTATTGTGCAACAGCTTTATTTCAATTTGATCATAATAAACTTGTCAGAATGGCGGCGTTGGAAAATAAAGGATCAGGACACCACAGCAGTGCTGCACAGACTGCTATTAGCTCATTTTAGTACCAAATCATAGTCAGTTGTTCAAAAATAAAGCCTACGATTTGACAAAAAGAGGCTATAGATTATGGTTGTTATCATTACTAATAAGATGATGATGATAATGATAATTATTATTAGTAGTAGTGGAAGGAGGAGTATCAACATTAGTCAAAACATCATCATTAATACAAGAAACCCACCAGCTAACAGCAGTGTGTATCCTTGCCTGTCTGCCAAGTCTTACATCTATCTGATCTGTATCACATAAAGAATGGTGCTGACAACAAATTGGATATCAGAAGTATTTTTTGGTTTGTTTTTTCACTTGAGCCTGCTGTGCTAACGCAGCCTTTGACTTTCTGTCTTAAAATATCCTGAGAATTTTTAGACACACAAGTATTAGATGAGTCATGAAGTACTACTGCTTTGCTCTGACGATGACATGTTAAGTCACTGCTGGCATCATTCATCATCATCATCATCATCATCACCATCATCATCTTCAAAACCAACAATCTTGTGATGAATGTTAAACTTTCTGACTTATTGTGCCTTTCTCCACTGAACTGCTACAGTCTGCGTTACATCTGCATGAGTTTTGAATCGTTTGTATGATGATGGGGAACAAGCTGCGCATTGACTTTGAGGGAGTGTACACATTGCTACCCTTTCCTCAGTTTGATGTATTGATTTTAGGTTCGAAGGAAACATTCAGCATCCAGAAATTTCACCTTTTCAGCTATTCTCTTACTGAGCCAAAGATCAGATCGGGATTGCGTGCCTCTTTTATGGGGACAGGCAGGGAGGGGGATGCATTCATCTATGGGTTTTATAATCTATTATTTTTTTATTTTCCCATCCTTTCTTGTGTATCTCCAGTCATGCCCAATTACAGTAGAAAGTCGTCATACAGAGCGGAGACGCAGGAAGGGGATTTGGAGAAAATAGTGTGGATCAATACACGTTTAGCTTTTAAAGCTCCCCAGCTACTGCCACTTACAAATAAAGGTTAATCACTTTCTTCCTGGAGTTGGTTCAGACACACTCTGCATTTACCCACTAAAACACACATCTTGCCCTGCGGGAAGCTTTAAGAGACTCTCAGTGGGAGAAATCTACTGCTCTCTTGTATTTCGGAAGGCATTCGATGGGTGGAGTGTATAACGAATAGAGAACGTGTTCCAGGCTTGGTTCAATCCGTGGATTTCAATCATTTGCGGTGCCAAATTCATTGTATCTACTGGGCCAGTGAGAAGGAGCATTGGTCAAGGCGTCCACTCACATTACTGGAAGAAGTTTGTCTAAGCAAATATATATCTATATATATCTTTACACTTTTGCCAGTACAAGATTGTCCGGGTCAATGTTTGACTCAGAGTCCACACTCTTAACTCTGAATTAAGCCTAAAACTGTTACAAGTCCACAACTTTCTGAAGATATAGTATACTTTTAAGTAAATGTTTGCTGGCTTCATTTCCAATAGAAATCAGTAGGTAAACTCTCCCAAAAAGTAAAAGAGGAGCATGCCTGGTTTTAGTGGAGGAGGAGGATTGTTTCCATTTTATTTGATTGCTTACAGTAGATTATAGACAGGCAGTTATGTGAGGGCGAATGGCATTCCTCTTCTTGGCATAAATTATTCCATCACGTCCCCTCTCCCACATCCTCCTCATCTACTTGCTCTGATTTGCTTTCATAAGCTCTCTCTCTCTCTCTCTCTCTCTCTCTCTCTCTCTCTCTCTCTCTCTCTCTCTCTCTCTCTCTCTCTCTCTCTCTCTCTCTCTCTCTCTCTCTCTCACTTCTTACTACTGGTTGCTAGTCATGTTGGTGATCTAGGAATTGGAAGCTTACTCTACTGTTGAAATCATTGTAAGGTCTAGATAAGAGTTAGCTAAATGTCTAAAATGTAAATTGAGTGAAAACAACAAAGAACCCAATTTAAACTGACACTTGTTAAAACTGAACAAATCAGTCAACTGCATGTAGATGTCAAAAAGTTGAGGAAATGATGAAAAACTATGAACGCATGCGAAGGCACCTTCTAACAAAAAAGAATATTGAGGAAATGAATGAACCACAGAATATAATGAGCATAAAATGTACAATTGTTAGAGAAGACAAGTGCAAGAAATAATGAAGATGATAATTGAGAATAAAACAAGTAGACGTGACAGCGCATTCCTTTTGGAATTTGATCCCTGTTGTTATGACAGCCTTTGTACATAATTAAAGCTCCAAAAAAGACATTTAAGAGTTTGGCATTATCCTCCAGGAAATGTGAAATGTCCTAGAGGAAATTTGTGTGGGGACTGGAACTTGCTGGTTACTACAGTAGAAAAGTGACGTAGTTTAAACTGGTTCCAGAATGATCAAACAGGTATAAATGTCATCTGGGATTATAGAGAAACTGAAGCATTTATACTCTACTGGTGCTAATTAAATCAGTGTAGCTGCAGGTATCAACTGTCCTCGGATGTGGTTACAGGTGGTCCACTGATCAGGCATCAGTACAATCCAACTGAATCCAAGAGAAACCACTGGCACTTCACAAAAACAGAACTAATGGGAAGTAACTGGTTTCACAGCGGCAGAGTCTAGTAGAAGCAGTTAGCAAAGCACTGGTGAAGTAGAACTCCAACATACACAATTAAGAGCCATGTCAGTAGACATCAGTGGTATTATCTACTGGAACTGAGTGGAATTTCCCCAAGGGTTGCACTTATTTGTATCTGTCAGTAAAAGGAAAAATATGTCCAGTCAAAAAATGAATGAATAAAATACATGTATAAGTCCAGAGGCCTCCTTGGTAACAATGCAGTTGACTAGCTAGCTTCCTCCTCAAAACAAGCTACGAGTGTCAATATCTCCTACCTTCTAACTACATCTGCTTCTCATTCTTTGATTATATTGGTTATATGATATCAGGAATATCTTGAGGATGTAGGTGCAATCATAAAAATGCTGGTGTGTAAGACTCTTTTAAGAGTAATTCATCTGCAAACACTATGCTTTAAAGCTCCATGGAAAATGATTTTGAAAAGAAGTTGGCAGTGCCAGCCCCCCTGGGGGGCTTCTGGGGATGTGGGCACATTTTCTGGTTCAGATCACTTATCACTGCTATACAATGAAGCTCAAAAGCTCAAACAAGCATCTATGAGACCATAAAGTTAGACTCAAATGATTTGCCAGTGAAACAGCTCCAGGTTGCACATCTAGATAACATTACATAATTGAATGAGTTATGGTTTATACCTGAAAAATGATAGATTATCCTATGGCAAAACAATCTGGAGTCACATGGTCTAGCCAGCTCCTTTTCTAAATCTGGACTGATGGTTTTGCGTAGCTGTATTTGGGAACATGGCTTTCCAATCAGCACCACAGCCCGTCTGTGTGCTGTGTTGTTGGTTGGGGAGTTGTGCACTTGAAATACAAACTTTCACTCTAGTTTGATCACTGTTACTATATTAACAGTGTTTCGTAAGCCCATGTGGGCTGGGCACCATAAGGTGCATGACTCTGTAATAAAAACGAGTTTTGAGGTTTGGGGAAGAGTTGTTCATGTTCATAAATTTAGATTCTTGAGGCCAGAGGATAACAATATGTGAATTCATAAACTGAGTGGGATCAAAGTTGCTATGTTTAGCTTTTTTAAACATCAATACATCATTGTCAAATTTACTGCGATATCTTCATACTTCGTAAAATACCATAAAGAAATGTAATTGAGATGATTAATATCTGTCAGTGGTGTTGTTAGTGCTAGTGTTTATAAAAAAAATAAACCCCATTTCTTTCTGTTGCAAGGAGGATGTTACTTCTCCCTCCTCCCCTTGCAGTTATTGCTCCACGTGCATTTGTTTTGCTTTGTCTTTCACTTTTCTAAAGAGGATAAACATGCTGGAAGTGATTTCTCCTGTTAAACAATCTCCCGTTATGCCATAAAGCAATCCAGCAGATTTCCTGTGAAATCCTACATCTGACCTGGTGGCACACAATGTAAAATGCAATGTTGTAGTCACTGATTGGGCTGTTAACTTTATCGCTGAGCAATAGTTACCAAATCCAAACTCTTTCTACTAACTGGCAATGCATTTATTGCCTGGCAACATTAATTTAGGAAGCACTGGGAGCAATATACAATGTTAAATTACAGTCATCAATGATAATTAGAAGTTAACATCTTTACTAACTATCCTCTAAAAAGTCCATGTGGTACATCAAAGTTTTCTCATAAACCCACACTGGATAGCATTAGTATCACCAGGGGAGGTCTAGTGATGGATATTTTTTACATCAGGGCTTCAGCAATTTTATCCCATCTGGAAGCAACATGTTGGTGATTTTCTCCAACTACCCCTGTAGAAATTGCCATTGAAATTACCTATTGTATTTTGAGTTAACTCTGTCATCCTGATGCAATTTTAAACCTGTCTGGATCAACATCTGGTGTTTCATGCAATTGCCGACTCGCACACCCGGTACTTGGATTACAACGGCCTTATAACCAGTGGCAGGGTAGAGCAGCATCACTCTTTAGATTAGATTAGATGATTGATGATCCCCGTGGGGAAATTAGATTGTTGCAGCAGCAAAAGTGATAGAATTCATCAGGGGAAAAAGACAAATAGAATTTAAGCACACAAATAGAATATAAAAAAAGCGATAAAACAGATAGCACAACTTAGTGCCAAGAAAAATAGAGAAAAGAGTGGAAAACAGCTACTGTGTCTGGCTTTACAAAGATATGGAGCTACTTGAAGAGAGTTTCACCAGTTTTGCTGTACTGTGGGTGTTACTGTGTGGCGAGTCCAAGGATTACCACGGTCCAGGAAATTATTTTTCCATCTGGATGACATGACTGAAATTACCGATGTGCATGGGCAAAATCAAATTACCGACCTCACCTGGTAAATACTAATGCCATCCGGCGAGGGCTATAGAGACCTATTCATTTTACTGTTGTTGCATTTGGCTTTGTTTGACTTGTGCCGCAGAGCTTCACTGGGCAGTCCATGAAAAACACTCCACTAATTGGATGTGGAAGTTAGATGGAGGCTCAAGTTACATGGTAAGAGATAATGAACAAATGTGCTCAAGGGATTATGGGAGTGGCAAAGAGCCACAGTAAAAATATACATGCTCACATTTCCAATCTCAACACCACATACACTCACTCACTCACTTCTTATTGTGGCTATAATCCTGAACAGAAATCCTCACAGATGCACCCGCAGACTCTGCCAGCACTGATGAACACACAGAGTCCAGCTCTTATTGATCTTTATTCAGTCTTTATTATAATAAAGACTGAACTGTGTTTTTGCTCTGCAAAGATGTAAATGTAAATGTACTGGATGCTGACTTTGACTTTGTTCACACACATAAACAATGTATTCTGATGGAATAATATTTTTACGGCCTAGAATATCATTCAGCTGTACAAAAGTTAATAGATGACCAATATGCAGCAAATAATCTGTCAAAGAGTGTGTTAGTCTGACAGTGTTTCTGTGGTAGGTCGAGTTAGAGAGAGGGAGCTGTTAGCAGCTCTGGACACATCTGTAATTGACTTGACATGTTTAGGAAACTAAAAAGCACCAAGGGGGCCAACACTGCTGAATCCAGCATTATTCCATGTAGGCAGTGCAGCCTGCCAGTCATGGAATGTTACGTTATGCAATGTGATGCAAACGTCACCAACCCTTGTTCATAGATGAAGAACGCTGGCCTGCTGGTGATGTGGTCAGCTGTTTTCATTTGCTGGTGAAAAAAATATAAAATGCTGCAAAAAGGAGCCTCATTTTGAATATGTGATGACATGAGGACAAAGGGTTGGATGATGCAAACCATGTGTGTATGTATGTATGTATGTATGTATGTGTGTGTGTGTGTGTGTGTGTGTGTGTGTGTGTGTGTGTGTGTGTGTGTGTGTTATGACACACCATATGGTAATGGCCCATATATGCTAAAAGCTGTATATCTGAATTCACAAATGACTGGCAAAGGGGAATCATTAGTGCACACGTGTCAGCTGTCCTGTGTGTCTCTCTCTCATTCTCTCTTTTCATTCACTCCCTCATTCATTTTCATGCACACACACACACACCATGAGAGAGAGAAAGTGAGGGAGAGTTCAACTGTTTCTATTTCAGTGCTCTTTGGCCCCCCAGTCAATGAGGCAACAACATCCAGGTTGCTGCAGGCATCAAACGTTCAGTTCCCATCCAATCTAACACCACAGAATCTCATTTGGGAAATGTCAATATGAAATCTGGTACAATGGCCCTGGAGAGAGGCAACTGTTGGCCACTGATTTGAAATGTATCCCCTGTACTCACGGTAAATCCCGTGGGTGTTTTGGGGATGTATGGGCTAGTAGGGGATTCAAGCTTAGCTGTTCACAACTTGACAATGATGAACACGGCATGCCTTAACATTGTAAGGAATACTGGCAATGATGGGGGCTGATGAAACTAGAACAGTATTGTATTTTCAAGGAGAAGGAGCTGCATGACACTGATCAAGATGAAGAAGAGATGAAGATGATGATGGTGATGAAAAAGTGAAGTGAGAAACAAATGTCCTATTTCACAAAGGTCACCAAGCCATGGATATTGGCGATGGGCTAACAATTGCATTGCTAAGGAGGAGGAGGAGCATGATAATGATGATAATGGTGATGACAGTAGTCGGCTCTTTAGGAACTGAGAAAAAACTTGTTTTTGCTCAGTATGGCTTAGTAACATACGACTAGCTTGGCATGATGGTATTAGCTGACCTCTTCTGAACTGGCAGCATTTAGCAGTAATTCTGAAAACTATCTGCATTGAATAATCATATATGTGGATAAAATCCAAACCAAAGCAACACTCTAGTAAAAAGTAGGAAAGTAAAAGGCATTGCTTAAAGTCCCAGGACCTACAAACCACTGCAACAAAATGTAGGGGCTTGCTGCGCTCAAGGAGCACCACTCACACACATCACTCCAACCTCTTACACTCTCTCCAGTATGTAATATTAGACTAAAACCACAGAACTTGAATGGATAGAACGGTCATTCCCATTCAAATCAATCAACAATCAACAAATCAGCAATCCAGGACGGTCTGAGCGGCGGTTGGGCTAGCTTCCGTATTCTGACTTACAGCAAGTCACTGAGAGGAGAGGCTCTGCAGCGAGGACAAAGGAGCTTCTCCATCGCCTCGCTGCCATGGATTGCTAATATGCTAATGTTGACTAGCTAGTGAGAGAAGTACAGTCTTTGATAATGCTACGTTAGCCTCGTCGCTAACATTAGCTTTCAGTTGCGGTTTGACTAAGTTTGCTAATCACTCGTGCAAAAAACTCATCTGCACAGTTCTCAAGCAAGTGTGACACTTTATGGCCTTAATGCCCAGACTTGCGTTGTTACCATAGAAACTAACCCTTAAAATTCCGTAGTCGCTATTTTATGCTGTACCAAATTACAATGGCAAACAGTGGAAGGACTGTCTGTGACTAAAACATATCACAATAATCTGACCTAGCCATATGCTATGTTACACTACCATAAAATACAAAATTAGACCAATGTCACTAAAGTTGGGAAAGGCAAAGCATACGTTTGTTTTGTGGGTGTTTCAGTTGACTCACTTTGAAGGAAACATATTCCTGGCAGCCATTCCATTCATTTTTATGGGGAAAAAAAGGCCTGTTTTATTGTATTTTAATTATATTTATCATTATTACTCAAAGATATAATACTTTCCTATGAAATAAGGCTTACCTATATGTGCTCTACTTCCCTCTTGCCCTTCTTATCACCTTCTGATCTCTTGTGTAGTGACCCCTCTGCCCTTAGCCAGTCCCTGTTTCTAGTAATAGCTATCCTACATATGCTTCATGTGCTACTGGGTGTTGGTATGGCTCAAAGAGCCTCAGGGCATAGAGCTCTGCCTCTCTCTATATATAGTGAGACTATAGGGAGTCCATCCAGGGTAAAGGATAAATGTTTCAATAGAAACACCCTGGAGCATTCAGAGCCTGGCTGTCATAGACATACTCCTCTGGACGCTTGATGCATCTTATTTTTTTCTTGGCGTGCGCGTGTGTGTCTATGCATGCGTGTCTGTGTGTGTTTAAAAAATCTCTACTATCTCTCTCCTCAGCCCCTTTTTTTTCCGAGCAATTTTCATTCACATGATCGTGCTCACAGGAATATCGTCACAGCACTCTGGAGCTGAGCTTTGCCCTCTTTACTATTAGTTGCTTATAATTTTTGTGGTCTTGGAATTCAAGGTTACTGTTGTAAGTCACCCTGGATAAGAGTGTCAGTTAAATACCTAACTGATGATAGATGTGTGTGTTCTTATACTTCTGTCCTTATCAGGGCCAAATGGTTTCACAAGGACAGAACGATGATGATAATCCTCCTTTGGATACTTTGCTGGTTCTCACTTCTACACGGGGCTATTTGAGGATTAGGGCATATATTTAGGGTTAGCTTTAGGTTAGCATAAGGGTTGAAGTTACACATGTAGTGGTGATGATTAGGTGTCAGGTTAGGTCATAGACTGTAAAAAAAGATGGACGTAGTGAGTGTGACATCACCCATTGGCTTCTGGAGGGCCGTTTTGAAGCCTGGAGATTGTATTTACAGTCACCGCCATGTTGACATTTTTTGGAGCCAGAGCAGCCAGAGCGAGGCAAAGGGTGGAATTCAGGTTGTCTGCAGAGCCGCAGCGGCGCCTACTGATGGCCCATAATCGACGACCTGTCGATCACTGGACAGGCGACCTGTCAATCACAAGGAAAATAATTTTGAAAATCTGCATAAAGACACACATTAGAAAAAGTGAAATTAGCTGAGGCCATAACCTCTTGTCGAAAACATTTATTGACTTTCTATTTTGAGCAAGAAGTTAGGTCGTGGTCCCATTGTCTTGGATGGAGTTGGGCCGGGTTTGGAGTCTTTTTGGAGCCGGCCTTTAGCGGACGTTAGAGGAACTGCTGCTGCCGCCACTTCCTTATTGGCGTCAAAATTCACCCATGGTTTTGGCTGCTTTGGTTAGGTTTTAGAGCATAGCCAATGGAAGGTCCTCATAAGTCTAGTATTACAAACGTGTGTGTGTGTGTGTGTGTGTGTGTGAGAGAGAGAGAGAGAGAGAGACAGTGAGAGTGCAGCAGGCATTCACTTGACTGCTCCTCTCTGGCAGCAAGTCCTGTCATCCATGGCGTTCCTGGTCTTTCATCCCTGCACTGAGGTAACGACAGAGGGGAAAAAGCAAAGCAGTTCTGTCTGTTATCTCCTGCCTCCTGGCTCCAGGTCTGGAATGTTAAAGGGCTAGCTAATGAAATTTGCTGATGTGTAATCACTCTTGACAGAATCTTCATTAAAAGAAAGATTGTATCGCTGCTATGCGTTTTGGTGGCTGAAGAGCAGGACCCAGGTTTCACTATGGAAAGCCAATTGCATTGGCAAATCACGGTTGAGTGAGCGAGGTGCTCAGCTGGACTTCAAAATCTTGAGTCTTGAAACAAACACAAAAATGTCAGACTCAATAACATTGCAGCAGCCTAAAACTTTGAACTGAATGTAAATTGGCAAATTGCAGGATAATAGTGTTGAAAATGTCACCTGTCGCCTCAGTGTTTACAAAGGAAAGGCCTGCTACTTCCTTTAAGCACTGATGCAGTATATCAAACATACCAAGAGCTTTGCTTGTTGGAGGCACGCTCGCCTGCCGAGACTGGTCGATATTCCTGACAAGCACACTCAGATGCCTCCCTTAGCAATAGGGACTCCGTTTTTGACTGACTGGTAAATGTTTGGCTTCCAAGGTGGGGAAGATTTTTCTGTTATACAGTAGAGGCCAGTTTACAAGCTCACGGTAATCGTGCACATGGACAAGGACAATAGATAGCATTGGAAACCTAGAGAAAGATGTTTAACGTTTTTTTTAACGTTCAATATATTTTAATCTCTTTTTTTTGCAGATGAACTAAAAACTTCAGAATATAATATAGACCTACTATTTCAGACTTCCCTCTCACTTGGTACAGAGCATCATTTTGAACCTTTGAACAAATAATTCTTATTTATTGGAGGGACAATCATGGATTCAAAATATATTATATTCAGAGAGAGAAGCATGTAACTATGACCTTGTCGAGCCTGTGCATGACTGACATTTTCTTTCGCTTTACATGTTGATGGTAGATCCGCAAAGACAGCAGACACAGGCACACAGCACTCCTCCACATGGACTGTCAGCGAGCTCATGGCCTGTAGTGCTTATGGGCTGATGTCACTCGCCCTTATTGCATATGACAGCTGACAAAAGCGTGCGAGTGTGAGCAAAGGTGCGAGTGTCCATACAGCACACACCCAAGTCAATGCACAGCGCATGCACAAACATAAACACATGGCATGCATACCCACATATATATATAGATTCAAAATGTCATTATGTCTAGTTTGGGACACACACTTGTGTTACTTTGTTATTTGTATTACTACTTAGATGTTAATAAAATCATACAGTATGTTGTATCTCAATCCAGGCGCAGGGATGTGTTGAAAATGCCTCATCCTTTGAACACACACACACACACACACACACACACACACACACACACACACACACACACACACAAAACTCACATGGCATAATTCCCTCCTCAATGATATCAGTGCCTGTCTGTGCCAGAACAGCTAGGACTGGCTGTTGAAGAGAGGAAAGGTGGGCTGCCAGCCAGGAACAAAATGAGCGGAGGGAGTAGTCAGCGTGTGGTAGAATGAGGGGGGAAATCTGCTGTGCTGTCCTGTCCATCTCTATCTCTCTCTCTCTCACACTCACACACACACACTCACACACACACACAGACAGAGATGCTACAGAAAATATAAGGAAATACACAGCCTTGTACTGTATATCTGTACAGTGTAGCACAACAGCCTCAGCTGTGGAATGGGCTACGCTGTCCATAACACAATTTATGATCATTACTTTATAAAAATACTGTATGGGAATATGGAATGGACATAAACCCAATAATAGCTTGATATAGTGTTTGCATAATAATTAAATAGAAGTCCAGTGTTTTGAATTTTTAAAGAACAATCACAACAGGCATTTCTATAGTTGCCACTTTCATTTTCATGGTTTTACTGTGTATCATGTTTTACTTTTTCCCACGGCGCAGCCGAGGGCATCACGAGGCAAATTCAGGTCAGTCAGTCAGTCAGAAGGTCAGTCAGTCAGTCAGTCAGTCAGTCAGGTAACGCTTAGTGAGATGATGCGCTTCGTCAGATGGCCTCTAGAGGGCGTCTTTGACTGTGAGATGCAGTGTTTTCCATACAGAGGCACAAAATCAAAAGTTGGTCAGTGTAATGAAATGGCTCTAAATCGATCTCTAATCTAAATGATGTGTGCATCACGTCATGCCTGTAAGCAGACCAGCAGCATTGAACTCAATCCACAGTCTCCTGGTGTGAAAACAAAAGTGAAACTTAACATTCCACAGTCAGTAATGGGGATTTGTAGACAGTAACTCGTCTTTGCTGCCCTACAAACGGTAGGTGACTTTAACGTTACCTTTGAGCACACGCACCGTGGGTCTGTACATGTACAGATCTGTGCTTGTTTACACCTGTGTTTGGTATTTTTCTAATCAATTTGCTTGCTTTATTATTTTTTTATCTACTTTGGTTTTATTTATTGTCCTATTTATTTATTTATTTAATTAATTTATTTATTACAATTAATTTTATTTTTGTGCACTTGTACTTTGCAATTCATGATATTTTGCCTTTTTTCGTGTTGTAAAGCATTTTGTAACATTTGTTACCTTTGCCAACAAAGTTGGAAAGTGGTTATGTTTTCTATTTTGTTTATGTATGTATATGTATATATGTTTGCCTATTTGTTAGCAAGATATCTATAAAGTTACAAACAAATTTGGCTGAAATGTTAATCTAATTGGACAGGGTCATTTTGCAAAGCTGGTTAAAAATAAATAAATAAATAAAAACTTTGGACTAAGTCTTCCCCCTCACTTCTGAAATGATGGCTCCGCCCCCGCCAAGGTGACCCTGCTGAAAGAGATTGCTGACAAAATGACGCAGGGTAAAAGTTACATTTTAAAATATTATTCTGTCCGAGGCCAACGGTCCACCCAACAAATCAATATCAGCAGGCAGACTGCCATTTTTAGTTCGGCCCCCATGCAAATCCCCAAGGAACCTGAGGAGGAGAGGAGGCTTCTGTTTCTTCAACCCTCCCACCTTTCTTACTTGAAGGAGCGAGTCACAGGGAGACTCATCCCAGTCCAGGGCAAGAGGTCACAGGTCAGCTCACATTCTGAGATGTAGAGTAGGCAATCATATTGTAAACTGTCGTGCAGAATTCCAACACAATAACTAACTTAATACAGAGTATTGAAATATGTGAGTGAGTTAGAACCTGCTGAACTAGTCTATGTTGAGGTTTACCCCAAATATTACCCTAGACTGTTTGAATATTTAACTGTGGCCAGAACAGAAAATCTCTATGGTAATAAAACCCCTGTCACAGATCAACTGTGCTGAGTCCCTACAAGCACCAGTCAATGCAATGCAGACTCTCATTCAGACATGTGGGTTAAGGTACAGACTTTTGGTTAGAAAATCTGATTTGCTCTGCAGTGACTGGAAGAAACAACACCCAAATCCTGCTAAGTGGGGAGGGCATACTAGATTAATAAATACTCACGAATCTAAGGATGAGGCAGAGAATGAAAATGCCTTTTCAATATTTTCTTATCATTACCATTATATCATTTATTCATAGTCCTCAATGGTGGTGGGACCAGAGCTCCTTTACGTCCTGGAAAATTGTAAACTGATCACAAAAATGAGCTCCATCCCAAATGAATGCTATTTGCTAATTCATATTGATTTGTTTTTTATTTAAAAAATAAAATAAAATATAAAAATATAAATAAAATAAATATATTTATTATATTGTTCATAGTTTGTTTGATTTATTGAGTAGATAACTTTAATAGCCTGGTTGATTGTTCATTGGTTTTGATTTATTAATTTATGTCTATTTTATACATAATATAATATAATACAAATAGGTATGTTCATTAGTCTCAAGCCTTTAAATAAATAAAATGTTATTTTCAAAATGGACTTCTGCGTCTTCTGTAATAGTATGATGTTTTAAGGTGGTACTACACTATTTTAAAGTGGTATTGCGGTGTTTAAGGTGGTATCACAGTGAGCTACAGAGGTTCCCCTAATGCTTTAATTTAATTTAGACAGAATTCATGGTGTATGTGCATTTTGGTGTTGGTCCTTCTTCCCTCAACCCAACAGCTTTGCTGCTGTAAACAGGCTTGGTTACTCTAATGATCTGCAATCTGCTTTGATTCATGATAAACACGTCCGAACAGCCGAAAACCATAAGAGAACATAATTAGAAAATTTAGGCAGTTATTGCTACTTTCAGTGCCAACATAGCTTTATAGCTGACTGGTAAATATTGCTGTCTTGTTGGTGTTTTCCCACATGCTTATCAAAGTGCATCATAGACTTACTTTTAAAGATACATCCCACTGAAACACACTTTTTACCATTCATGCTCTTAAAGGTGTAGGTTTAATCTATTCAGACAATGTTGTTTACCAGATGCCTTTGCTATCAGCCATTGAATTTGACTGTTGCAAAATGCAAACTGTTAAATGAAATGGAAAGTGATTTCAATGAAAACATTTCACACTATGATTGATTGTGCTAGAGCACGTAAACACATTTTGAACTCTGCACTTTGTGATTGATGTTTGCTTCAGCAGTGTTCAACAAACCCTGTAATTTTATTTTTAAGTAGACTGTCTTCAGTTTTTCCCTGCTTATTGTGATGTAGTTATTATTCGCTGTACCCTACGAATAATGAAAGGTGGTGGTGCGGCCACAACAGACACTCCTACGCTTGGCACAAGAGGCCATTGAACCCATGAAAATGTAATTTATTTCTCTTCTCCTTTCTATTTATTCTGTGTTTCTCTTGGAGATCCACAAATAATCAAAATCAGGTAAATATTCTATAAATATTAACTATCTGTCTCCAAGTCTCATTTTCTCTCTCTCACACTTTCTTGTCGCTGTAGTTGATGTGTGTAGGTGTGTGTGTGTGTGTGTGTGTGTGCGCGCGTGTGTGTGTGTGTGTGTGTGTGTGTGTGTGTGTGTGTGTGTAATTGTGAGAGAGAGTGGGAGAGAGAAAGACTAACTGGTAACTGTAAACACACAAGACCCTGCAGTCAAAGTAAAACTCTGAGTCATCCATAATTATCCTCCTCCTGCATATTGCAGCACACCACGTCTCAGAGTAAAGCTATAGGTAGTCAGCCATATTTAATGTATATACAGTAATGGCAGACATGTCTAAATGGATGTCTGGTTGCTTTCGCACTTGCTTCTGACATTTGTAAACATCAGCCATATCTCAGCCATTACTGGATCTCCAAGATAAAAATTTAGTAGAAACGTCTAAATAATGTACGTAGACAGGCTACTCTACAGAGTGTCATCATGGTTCAAGGTCAGGATGTCTAGGCCATTTTCACACCGCAGGGCTAATCTGCATCCATTATGTCTTGGCTCCTGTCCACATGTTCATACAGCACAGCTCCAGTAGGTGCAGTGAATGAGCAGCCAGGCTAACACAGCAGATCACAATTCAGATTGGTTTGCTTTTATTTCAAGCCCCATATGCAAGCATGAATTGTGCAGGACTGATTTACGGCACAAAGCAGGGGTCTCAACCAAAGCAGGAAGAGGACCTCCTCACTCTACTTTTTCATAGGTGAACAAATACATAAACAAGTACAGATGTTGTACAGTTCCCCAGCACCTATAGCTAGTAGGGTTGAGTTGATCACATCGTTGCCTGAATTGGATCCGTTTCCGTAAAATAAGCCCCAATGCTTATTTTGCACTGGGGCTTATCGTATATGTGATCGTATTCGGAAAAAAACGGAAGTTCCCTCAATAGGCAGTGCTGCTGTGTTGTTGGCTGCATGTAGGCCTAAAAATTACTTCAGTATGGAGGAGATTGTTTAAAATTATAGTAAATAATTGTATGCTGTATTAATTGATTTAGTACAGACAGTTTAATCCAAATGCTTTCGCATTGGTAGGAGACAAGTGAAAACACCTGGAAGTGGCAAGCTCTTTTCAAGTTGAAAACAACTTAAAATCCTGTGACCCATGTTGTGTGGTCGAGTGTTGTCTGAGGACTGGGACAAACACATTCTCAAAAATGAGAATGTTTACATTCCCTAAGAAAGACGGCGAGGAGGGAGAGATGGGAGATTAGCATTTGCAGCACTCACTTTATCACAGGTAAAGTTACAAAACCAGATCAGTATACACAGGATTTACAGTTAAGTTCACAACATGGCTGCCTAAATATTAATATTGTAGCTAGCTAGCTACGTATGCTTCTTCAACCATTTTAGCAACCGCGGCAGCAAGTGGCAAGCTACCATAAATTACTCCCACTAAGGGACTCAAGGGGTCGCCAGAGTCATCAAGTTTCAAATTCTACTGGTAGTAGCTGTAAGAGTTCATTTCTGAAATGCAAAATATCTATGTTGGGAAAAGAAAATCACTACCTGAAGTATCTCTCTAACATGTAGAAGATCCATCTTGTAAAAGTGTTATCCTTTTTTCAACCAAGGAGTAATACCGTCTTTAAAAGGTACGATAATTTCAATCATTTTGTAACAGTTGGTGTTGTATTTTTCAAATGGTCTCATTTAATTTAGGAAGGACACGTTTCATTTGGTTTGGGAGTATGAAAGCAGTTGGAGTTCAATGCAATCTGGGCAGAGTCAGACACGTTTTGACAATACGCCTCTCTATTCTGTGAGCTCTCTAAATGTAAAATGACTTCAATATGATGATATCTCTGGCAACAGATTTGATTTATGTGGGTTTATCTGACAAGAATGGGTTACAGCAATTAACATATCTGTAATTATGGCACAGATAAAAACAAGTCTTAACACTTTGAAGAGTGTTAAGAGTTTGTGTTTTTTTAATCTTTAGCACCCTTATTCACAAAGCATTCTATCTTACTAAAGTACTTTAAAACAGCACCAAAAAGCTCATTCTCTTTAAAATGTTATTCAACTCTGACCAAGTATTAATAGACAAAATTATGAGCTAAAATTAAAATAATGAGGCAATACAAAAACTCTGTTTCTAATACATTCATAACACCGAAATAAAAGCTTCATAACACATATATGGCACATTCATGAATATTCATCAACAGTGATACAATCCTCATTTCAGCTTCCATTAGACATTCATATAACCTTTATATCATTTGTGATGTAGGAGTAGCAGTGTGCCAATTTCAATCAATCAACAAAAGTACATTATTAGTGGTGGGCTGATTGATCGGGCAAAACGAGAATTCAGTATGGATATTGTGTTTTTTTTCGCAGTATGATTGTCATCCGATCATTTTGGGCCTGTGTTCGGAGAAAATACACGTGTGTTCATTTGGTCTCTTTGGGTACAGTTGCTGTTTGGGAAAAAAAAATAACTGAAAAAAAGTAGTACCGAGTTACGAATGTTACGATCAGCTCACCACTACTATGAACATAGTCAAGCCACATTCTCGAATGACGCTCATATCCATCTATTTCTTCATGTGCTTTTAAGGTAAATTATGGCAAAGAGTGCAGACAAGTCCATCATGCTTAGCTAAAGTCACAGGGACTGGAATCGGTTTTATTTTGATCACGCAAAAATGCAACAAAGTAAACTTTTCCAGTATGGCTCGGACCAAAGAAAACGAACTATAGGTGCGATCACACCCTGAGACGGCACATTGACCTCAATATTTTGTAGTCTTACCAAAGCACTGATGTAACAACAGACAGAGACAGTCTGAGCAAAAACATGTCACCCAGATCTCCTTTCAGAGGCCGTTGTACTGGGTCAGCCTGGAGGGCAGATCACTGTGATGTCACAAACCCTCAGCATGCATGACAGCATTGTGACATCAACCTGTCACAGAGGAAGTGGTCCAGGACTGTGATATGGTCTCTGATGAATAATTTTATAATAAAGACAAGTTCGCCGTCCGTTGATTTAGTGGTTTCTTTAATGATACATGCATGGAGAGAAGTGCATCATAGCAAAGGGAATGGTGCAGTTCTCTAACGAGGGTCAGAATAACCAGGCTTATATCTCCTAGGACAAGGACAGCCACCTGCAAGCCGACCCCCCCTAGACAAAGCATCGTCTCATGATCCTAACACTGTCGTATGTGTGCGGATGTTGTATCAGTGTGTCTAAGGAACAATAGCATCTTTTCTATGTATGACAGTCATAAACCCTCATATGGAAGCACATGATAATCAATACATTGGAATATACAAAGGGCATACATACATAGTACATATTTTCTCTACAGTCTCTCATTAAAAAAGCTCAGCCCCCACCATCGAGACTTTTGATTTTCTCTCTGTCTCCTTCTCTGTCTGTCCTTTTTTCAAGTCAAAGCATTGCTAAAGCATATGAACATTTCTCATCAATGTTTTTAGCTTCTGTGTGTGTGTGTGTGTGTGTGTGTAGGTGTGTGTGTGTGTGTGTCAGTTGCTTGACTATGGAGAATCTGGGTTGTGGCATATTCAGGTCTGATACCTAAACACAAATATTCGGAAGGGGACCGCATACTTATTGCCAAGATTTCTATATCCTCATAACTTGAACTCTGGTTTATAACAATTCATAACACCTAAATAAAAGCTTCATAATATATATTTGTGAATACTGTCCTTCTACTATATGTCCTTGCCAATTGATGAGCACAGATCCTATATAGATCTGTCTCTGCTTCATGTACTGCACTTTACAATAGTTATTGTCCTACTGTAATTCAACTAAATTAACATTTTAATCAACAGATTTTTTTTCCCCCCTGAAAACTGATTTCCTTTTAGGTGGGCTTGGCACAAACCCTGCAAACATTGGGACACAGGCCCCTTCAAAGGGAGCCAACCCAGCTCAAATGAACACCAGGCTAACAAGGTTAGGGTTAGAGCTCAAAATTTTAACTAATTTCTTATTTCTTATTGCACTGCCTCGTTGCATAGTATGTCAGGTCTCGTTATCCTTGCATCATGTGTGTTAGTAAAGGCTCTGGATCTCATTGGAAAACCCAAGTAAAACAGATGGTGCGTACTGAACCATGGTGCCTGTGTTCACTTTCACTGACATTCACCTGAGCCTTTGCTTCTATTTAAAGGCACCGGTGTATAAAGCCCACGCAAAGACCCCCATGCACTTGCATGCACACCCACACTTTCACAAGCATGCAGGCATGTACATATGCACATACAATGTGCTTATATATAGATGTATTGAGAACAAACTCAAACAAACATACTGTACAGAGACAATTACAGAGGGATCATGTGTACATATGCAACAATGAAAGTGCAAAACACGCCAAAGTCTGTACATGCATGCAAAATACAACTAATACAACAAATTTTGAAACCATGTTTGTCCTGGTTACATTTTGGGATTCCATTTATAAACATCAAGGAACTGTCAAATCAACAATTTCTATCTTTTGTTTTCATCATCTTTATCTCATTTTTTTTTTCTATAATGGATATAGGAGTTTAATTCCAAAATGAGATATCTTTGTATGACAGAGAGGCACATTATGTATTACTATTAAAGTTATGAATCATCTTAAGACCATTTCTTATAATAGGTTGTTTTAGACAATAGAATCATCTGTGTTTTTGAGCTATTACTTACAGGTGAATTTCAGGTAGCAAATATATGTATATCATTTTGAAATGAAACGCTTCATATGTATAAAGTGGCTGAGTGATTCAAAACTAATAAATTAGATGGTACACATGGAAGTTGTTGTTTTCTTGTTTTCCTAAAATCTTTGGTTGATGATAATCAATGTAAGGTTCTGCGTTGAGATTCTGAGACGCCCTATTCTACTTTGTAGCCACTGTGAGCTGCTTTCTATTAGCACATTTCATCATTTCTCCACCCCACTGCTTTTGATATCCAATTCAAACCTGACATCTACCATAGATTATATTTTGTAATGCTAATTGAAATTTTTATTTGTGTCACACTTTATTTGGCTAGTCCATGTTGATACCCAACTTCCTATCAAGTGACTATAACATCTCACTAAAAAGTCTATTGAGTTTCATGAGATACTAATAATTGTGTGAAAAGTAGTCTATAGATATTCAATGTCTGGGCTAGGGTTAACTTAGGGTTGGGTTTAATGTTAGGATTATGGTTAGGGTTAGGCTAAAGTCAGGGTTAGGGTTATATAGTGATAGTCAAATGCACCAAATAGACAAAAGTGACACTTTATTGAACATCTACTTGTTGTCACCTGATAGTTGAGTATCAACATTGGACTATCCAAATAAAGTGCTACTGTAATTTGTAATGATAGTGCAAGTTCCATCATTACTGATTACACAGTACAGCCAAGGTTGGTGGACTGCCAGGTATTTCCATGAGGCTTTAACAGGAAAAAATCCCCCAAAATCAGATAGGTGTTTTTGTCTTTCATGACAGCAAAGGAAAGGTCAACTCTGTGTTGCCTAAATCATTGTCTAAATGCTGGAGGGGAAAAATATTTTGTGCAATAAATTTACATATTTTGGCTACGCTAGGGTCAGATATGGATGTACTTTAAAAGATTTGCATGCATAAAGTATTGTTTTTAATGCATCAGCTATTGTTTCTGTCAAACCTGTGCTGCGTTAAAGATTCCATATTATTCACTTTTGATGAATTTGTTTTCCAATGCACTACTTATCAAGATAAGTAAAATGTGCCCCATATCATTTAATATGTTTAATAATTAATATAGTTATAGTTTATAGGGTATTTCTTGAATTTTAAGAATCCATTTGAAGAATAGATTCTCACACAACAGTCACAATACTGGATCCTGATTGGAATACAGTACCTGTCCTCCCAAATTAGTTGATGCAAACCTGCCAAGAGGAGGCACTCCAGAGGAAGTGGCAATTTAAATGCTGCAAACCCTCCTGACTGAAGGACTGTCAGTGAAGATGACATTCCAGCTGTGACGCATTAAATGGAGCTAATGGCTCTGTCTCAAACCCAAGGAAGCTTCCCGTTTAAACTGGGAACACATTAGAGGATAATCAGGATGATTAGCAGCATATTTGGACACCTCGACAATCGGGAGGGGAATCCCCAATCTGAGGCTTGGTCAGGACCGATGGTCAGCGCAGATTATCGTGTAGTGTGAGAATATTACAGATTCAATTTTAACCACACACTTAAACTTGACTCGCAGACTGATCTGAGCCGCCCTGATCATATCAAGCATGTTTGATATTTACGACCCGATGGCTGGACGGGTCCTGAAGTGTGTGGGGATCACAGATTCAATCCAAGAGTGGAGACCACAACAGCCAATGACAGCCAAGTTAACAATGAGGTGGGGCAGAGGAGTTATATTAAAAATTTCCCACAACACCTTGCAATATTAGCGAAAAAGAATAAACTTTCCCAACAATAACAATTAGAGGCGGACGGAGGTCCCTGCTTCGACAAAAGTTTTCCAAAGCGAACATATGACGGTAAAAAATAGCATACATCTAATATTTTCATATCATCATATTACTTCATTTTAGTACAACTGAAATGACTTTTAGTGGTCAGGTGTCCTGGCGTAGTTTAGCTAGCTAGCGATAACGTCGCTACTGCAGCAGAGCCCTAACCCTATTCAAGGCTTACTGCCAACAATAGCCAACAAGTACACAAAGCTAGCCAGTGTATTTTATAATTTCTTTTAATTTCTTTTGAAAAAGCAGTTTGATCATACTGGCTGTTGGCGGACTGTAATGTTAACTGTCTCAAACAATGTATTTCTCTGCTACCTACAGCCAAACACGGGACCTACCAGGAACGTTCCTAGTTAGGTATCAAGAAAGTAGAAAGTTACTTTCCGAATGAGACGGAGCCAATCTGAAACTGCCTGTAAAGTGAATATGTTTTTGATGACGTATTAACTCTAGCTGCTCATTAATTCAATTTTTGACCATATCTATCAAGAGTCCTATGTGGCAAATGCCACCCATCTGGCACCTCCAAGTAGGCTAAAACAAACCATGAAATATATTTACAAATACTCTTTGCCCCAGGCTGATCTGAAGTGCTTGTGAGTGTGTGCTTGACCTTCAGCTTAAAATACGAGTGTGTTATTTACTCCTTGCTTCTCTAACCAGCCAGCCCTCAGACCACCTGTGTCCTGCGTAAACTATTCTAGTTAGAGGGGCACCAGATGTCCTAGAGGACACGTTTAAGACAACACATATACACACACACACACACAGATAGACACATGCGCGCACACACACAGACACGCAGGTGCAAATGTACATGCACACACCAACACTGTAGTCTCGGTGGTGGTAATAACTAATTGATGTCTAGTGCTTTGTCCCCTAACACCAGCAGTTTAGTTGAGTGCAGAGAATACCAACCACTAGCTATGGGCATATACTATAGACTATAGCCATCTAGTCTACCTACAATTATGATATGATATATAATTGGAATGGGTAACCCTTACTTTTACTTTAATCCTACGTACTAGGTAATTGCCAGGTAAATACATGGTAAGATTTGTCACATTACCAAGTAATTACAGCTGAAACTTAATTGGTAAATACAAACAGAATTACTTAAAACACCTTGACCCTGCTCAGCAGTTCAAGTAACTACATTGTAGTTGTCAGAGGTTTAGGATGGAGTTTCTTAGAGAGCACGTTTATATACACACTAATAACCCGGTAACTGGGAATATTCATTGCAATAATTTGATTGATGTGTTTACATGCACTCTAATAATGCAATAACAGGGAAAGCCCCTGTTTACATGATTCAGTCATAGTTGGATTTCTCTCCTTAAGGAAGTGACGTAAAACTCAAACTTCCTGCTGGTTGTTTTGGACTTTGAATTACATTAGTCGGACTATGATCTTTTTATTAGTGTGCATGTAAACGCTCTCAGAGACACCTTCTTTATTACCCATTAATTCAAGGAACAATCTTTGGTACTGAAGATTCATATTAGCAATAGCCCAAATGTAATTCTAACTGTACTCTCTAGCAATACTTTTCAGAAATTACCTTATAAATGATAAAACAAAAACATAAATAAGCCTTTCCTTGGAAGGTGAGGCTACAGTTTAAACCACCTCAACAATATACTGACAACCTGAACTACCACTACACCAGTCAGCAACACCTTGCTACATACTCACACAGTCCCACACTTTAACACCTGGAAGCTGTCTAGTACAATAACAGTCATCTAGAGGCGCTGTGTAACTCCACTGGAGCATTTGGCAGAACAGGCTACAACAGTATTTATGAGGAGAAACATGATTATATAAGCAACTCTCCAGGTTTCAATTGTCACTACATCCCTAAATATTCTTGGAAGTTTGTGTAGCAGCAAATTTTCAACTATAATTATTCTTCTCCAAACTTAGGTTAGGTTTATTAGATTTGCTATCTGAAGAAACAAGAAATGAGAGCAAAAGGATTAAAACTGTTACGGCCGTGGCCGTACCCCCAGAAGATTCCCTAGTGCTTCCTTGTGTTTCCCCTCCCCTGTGTTCCCAGTGCTCCCCTGTCTGTCTCTCTCTCTGTCTATGTTTTGTTTGTGTGTGTATTGGCGTGGGCGTGGTCTCCCTTCCTCGTTCTCCTGGCTCCCGGCTCTGCTCATCCTGCACACCTGTCTGCAATCGGCTCATCACCTCTCCCAGTCTGCTCACCTGCCTCTCATCAGCTCATCTGCCTGCAGTATATCTACCCCGGCTCTTCAACCCTTCTTCATCAGATTGTTGTTTCAACCTCAGTGGTAGTTACGCTTCAAGGCCAATCTAGTTAGAACTTCTAGCGACTTTGTCTCTTCGTGTTTCCTGTGACTAACCAGCCTCTCTTGTATCCCAGGATCATCACCCGCCTGCCTGTCTTCCTGCTTGTCTCCCTGCCTGCCTGCCAGCAACCATTCAATGTCATAGCTATATCTGAGACCTGGCTCAACTCTGAGAAGGGTGTGGATTTTGAGATGAATGGATACGAATTGACTTACATGAATAGGGAGAATAAAAAAGGAGGGGGTGTGGCTCTCGATGTGGATAAAAGCTTTAATTATAAGGTAATGGAAAGTATGACAACTACTATTGATGATGTGCTGGAATGTGTCACCATTGAAATCTGTATGGAAAAAAAAAGAAAAATGTAATTGTTAGTTGTGTATATAGAGCACCCGGATCCAACATTGAAATATTTAAGGATAGTATGGAGGGAATGTTTGCTAAGACAAATCAGAAAGTTATGTTCATTTGTGGAGATTTAAATATAGACCTGTTAAATCCTAATAAGCACAAAATGACTGAGTTTATTGATGCAATGTATAGTATGAGTTTATATCCAATGATCACTAGACCAAGCAGAATAACATCACACTGTGCCACTCTAATAGATAATATATTTACAAATATTATGGAAGAGAGCGGGCTTCTAATGAATGACATCAGTGACCATTTGCCAGTTTTTGTGATCTATGACTGTGACGATGGGAAGGATAAGGATGTCAATAAATTTAAATACAGGCGAGTGAGAAAGGAGGAATCCATGAGTGCATTTAGAGATGAATTACTAACACAAAACTGGAAAAGAGTATATGAAGAAGATGATACTGACAAAGCCTATGAAACATTTCTAAAAATATTCAAATCATATGACAAAAACTGTCCAATAAAACAGTACAACAGAAAGCAAAATTATACAGATAGGCCGTGGATCACAAAGGGACTACAAAATGCCTGCAAAAAAAAAAAAACCCTATATAGAGAATTCATAAAATATAGAACTATAGATGCAGAAAATACATATAAAAAATATAAAAATAAGTTAACTAATATTATGAGGATATGCAAGAAGGAATATTATAATAAAATATTAGAGAATAATAAAATCAACATCAAGGGCATATGGAGTGCATTAAATAGCATTATTAGAAATGGATCAACAAACACAAGTTACCCTCAGTATTTTATTGATAATAAGACTATAAACAATAAGAATGATGTGGTTAATGGGTTTAACAATTTTTTTGTAAATGTGGGACCAAAATTGGCAGAAGAAATCAATGGCCCACAGCCAGAAGGGGGGGGGGGGGGGGCTGTTGATGTTTATGGGGATAGAAATCCAAGCTCAATTTTTCTAAGAGCAGTAGAAGAACAGGAATTTATCGATATTGTTAGTAAGTGTAAGAACAAAACGTCTACTGACTGGAATGAAATTAATATGACACTAGTCAAGAAAGTCATTGACGGCATTGTAAAGCCACTAACTTACATTTGTAACTTGTCCTTCAAAACGGGCACATTTCCAGGTAAAATGAAAATTGCTAAAGTTATCCCATTATATAAAGCTGGGGATAGACATCACTTTATTAATTACAGGCCTGTGTCCTTACTTTCCCAGTTCTCTAAGGTATTGGAAAAACTCTTCATTGAAAGGTTAGACAGTTTTATTGAGAAGCATAAATTGTTGAATGACAGTCAATATGGATTCAGAACAAACAGATCAACATCTATGGCATTAATTGAGTTAATAGAAGAAATAACTAATTGTATAGAAAAAAAGAAGTATGCAGTGGGAGTATTTATAGATTTAAAAAAAGCATTTGATACCATTGATCATGATATATTACTCAATAAAATGGAAAGGTATGGTATCAGAGGGGTTGTGCTGAATTGGTTGAAAAGCTATATAGGAAATAGGCAACAATTTGTACAGATAGGTGACTACAAATCAACATGTATGGATATTACTTGTGGAGTCCCACAGGGGTCAGTATTAGGCCCGAAATTGTTTATTTTGTACATAAATGACATATGCAGGGTATCAAAGATACTGAAATGTGTTTTATTTGCGGACGATACCAATATTTTTTATTCTGGGGAGAATTTGCAGCAGCTTTTGGAGGTGGTTACGGCAGAAATGAGTAAATTAAAACGGTGGTTTGACACAAACAAGTTATCATTAAATTTGAACAAAACCAAACTTATGCTATTTGGAAATCGTAAAATAAACACACACGTACAAGTGCTCATAGATAATGTTAATATAGAAAGAGTATATGAAAATAAATTTCTGGGTGTGATATTAGACCACAAAATCTGCTGGAAACCTCATAAAATATGTGCGAGCAAAGTTGGCAAGGAGTGTTGCAGTTCTGAGAAAAACAAGGCATATTTTGGATCATAAAGCGTTGCACACTCTGTATTGTTCACTTGTGTTACCCTATCTGAATTACTGTGTGGAGGTGTGGGGTAACACCTACAAAAGCACCTTATACACATTTTGTATATTACAAAAAAGAGCCATAAGGATAGTAAACAATGTAGGATATCGTGAACACACTAACATGCTGTGAAAATTCATGGATCTGGTGGAATTTAAGACTGCACAAAAAATGTACAAAGCAAGAAATAATTTACTTCCTGGCAACGTACAAAAAATGTTCTTAGACAGAGAGGGGGGGTATAACTTAAGAGGAAAACTGAATCTGAAAAAACGTTGTGTTCGTACCAATCTTAAGAGTATGTGTATTACAATTTGTGGGGTGACTTTGTGGAATGGTCTTGATGTAGAACTCAAGCAGAGTAAGAATATCAAACAGTTTAAGAAGATGTACAAAAAAAATGATTTTCGCGAGGTACAGGGATGAGGAAGGGGCCTTGTTTGTCTCAAGAATGTGACGCTCGCTGATGATGATGTTATTGTTTTTGTTTTGTTTTGGGGTTTTTTTCTTTTTTTTATTTGTTTTCTCTCTGTGAGTGTTGGGACATGCCGGATGGGCACCTACAAGTTGATTATATATAAAGAGGATGAACATAGAGTATGTATGTATAAAGACGATGAACATAGAAGTAATTATTTAAGTTGTGTATGATGGACACTGGGGTGGATAGTTGGACTATAAACAGTAAGTTCATTGATTAAGCTTAGCAAAGGGGTAGGACCAAATAAGTATTTTACTTCTTCCTACTCTTCGGACATGTAATATTTATTTATTTATGTTGTTTATTGAGAATTTGTTGTATACGTTTACTGTTAATTTTATTGGTGGTTATTGTTTTGTTTTTGTTTTCTTACGTATGTATGTGTGTGTGTGTGTGTGTGTGTGTGTGTGTGTGTGTGTGTGTATATATATTTATATATATATATATATATATGTATTTTTTTTTTGTTTGTTTTTTAACACGTTCGAAATAAATCTATACTATTCTATTCTAACCTCCTAGCCTCCAGGCTACCCCTGCCTGCCATGCTTCCCCTCATCCCACGCTCACGCCAAGCCCCGCTCCTCCCTACCATCACTCACCCCTGCTGCCACCAGATTCCCATTCCCTGCCATCAGCCCCTCATCCAGAGCCTCCCTTACAATGAAACCTTTTCCTTACCAACACCACCCTGTCCGTGTCCTGCGTTTGGGTCCCACCTGTGTCCATAACAAAAACAAATGCAAACTGTGCAGGTGAGACAAAGAAACCCAAAGGGCCTATAAGAGCATCATCCCAGAAGAAGAAAAAAGAAAAGGAAAAAGAACAAAAAGCCATCGAAGTTGGGTTTTCGGGCAGAAGCCCAAATGTTTTGAGATTAGCCCCGAATATTTTTCGATCAGGAAATATATATATATATATATATATATAGTCAAGTTTTACATTGTTACACTGTCTACAGAGATTTGCCCTGGACAAGAGTGTGGGGTAAGTTCGATTTAGTAGTCAGAGTGGGCTGGTTATTTTACATGAGCAAACTTTAAAATCTTGTTTTGGTTGAGTCGAGGTACCTGCCAGGACATGCCATCGAACTGGCCTGTCTACAATTGGTATGTGTGTGTATTTGGTAGCGGGCTCTGCCAGTCCCTGTCATGTAATTTGAGGTGAACTAAAGGAGTATGTTATACTGTAGATTATTTGAATCGGTCATTCCTGCGTCAAGAAAGACAAGGATATGGATCTTCCCCACTTTTTCAGAAGAACAATAAAAGTAGGATATGCGATACGTTTGGTTAAACAAGTGATTGATTATCCAAATCTGGAGAGACAGCAAAAAAGAAATCCAGCTGTGGGCTGGTAGTGGCCAGATGGACACTGGACTCTGGAGAGCTAGCTTGGATTGACAGTTGAGGCTGATAGTTTCATGGTTAGATGCCTGCAAGCTATAACTAAAAAGTTTCCAAACGCAAAATGGCTTTTCAAATGTTTTAAAGACGTTGTGATTTGCTGCAGTCAATACAATATTGGATCACTGTTAGTGTTAGCTCTTGTATGTCCAGTCTTCCAGCTAGTTAGTTAGTCACTAAAGTCCGGTCTTGTCAGGTTTATCCTACCTTTCAGCTCTATTTATGGGGGCTGCTGATCTTTAAATGCATAAAAACAATTTCCCATCACATGAAACGACTATATTATTTTCACCCTTTGACGTTTCCCATAAACGTGACAAAATGTTTTTAAAATGAAAATTTAAATTTGTGCCTCTATAAATTTTACTTACTTACTAATTTTACATAGTAGAATCCTTCAGCCATTCAGAAAGATGAGGCTTTTCACCCAGGCCATGGCATATTGATCTTTGAACCCCAAATGATCTGAAATCCTAGTAACGCTCCTGCAGACAGCTGAAGTTTTGGCGCTATTGATTCCATAATGGACTTCACTAACGATGAAGATTGAGATTTTGGTTCCACAAGTTATGAATCTACAGGCGATAGAATCAAAACCGATACCAAGTTTGGATCACGAAAAGGTTACATGCTGTATGCTAAAGCGTTAGCATGCGCACCAGACAGAGCTAACTATCAGAGACACAGAGATGATTTTAGTGTCCATCCTCTGGTCAGATATGGGTTAAGGTGACTAATGAGCCAAACTCCCAAAAAGTTGGTGTCGTCCTTTAAGAGCGTCATGCACTTATAATGCCACATGGTCGTTGCCGCTTAAATAAACCAATGATTTCACATTAGCATTCAGGGTGGAAGTGTGAAATGCATGAATCATTCAAGTCTGGGGGACGCAGAGCAAATGCTGCCATGTGTCTGCCTGTCGGTGTGGATGTATAAGTGTGTGTGTGTGTTGTATGTATATTCACATGGGGAGGGAGTGAGAGAGAGAGAGAGAGAGAGAGAGAGAGAGAGAGAGAGAGAGAGAGAGAGAGAGAGAGAGAGAGAGAGAGAGAGAGAGAGAGAGAGAGAGAGAGAGAGAGAGAGAGAGAGAGAGAGAGAGAGAGAGAGAGAGAGAGAGAGAGGGCTTAGGCTAACGGGGCAGACTGTGACCAGTGACAGTGAGCTTTAACATGTGCTGACAGGTAATCAATAGTAGATAGTGTTTTTTAGCTTTTAGGGAGGACTATTTATAACGGACCCCACCATCACTCTCCAAACCAATCAGATATTTCCATGGGACGGACCAAGCGCTGCACAATCATGCTTCACAGTGGCGTCTGTGTGTGCGGGGTTGTGAGCTTGTGCATGTCTGTGTGTGTGTGTTTGTGTTTGTGCATGCTGTATGTGTGTGTTACACTGATCCAGAAGTAAGGTAGTTAATAAGTGGTAGAACATAAATTTGTCCATATTTTAATGTCAGTTTGAAGAGCAGAAAGAGCAGAAACAGAGGGATTGCTAAAGATCCCAGTAACATTTTATTTGTACAGTCCAATGACGACTGTCAACTGATTACAAACTATGTAACCCTAACCCCGATGTTAGATTAACCCCAGCTCTAACCCAAACACTGAATATCTAGACCAGTGATTCTCCACCTTTTTCATATCAAGGACCCCTAATTTAGTCCACATTAGGGCCACGGAGGAGCCTGATATTCAGACTGAATGGCCATTTCATTACCACTCCATTAGTCAGCCTGAGATTGCCTCCATGTTAGCCGTTTTCTGTGTGGAGGTGTTTGATTTTCCTCCAACCAATCACTAGTGACTGCCGCTCTGACATTATTTTCAGTTAAACTGAAGCTGGGCGTATTTACTAACTTCATCAAGAATGTCAGTCATTCTTGACAAAAATATTGTCTTTGCAAAGACAATATGTTGGATAAGGAATTATTTCAACATCATTCTGCCGAAACGCCAATGAAAAACCTTCGCACGAACGGTTCAAACTTCAGTCCCGCCCACAAAGGCGCTGATTGGCTCGATCGTTTCTCCAAGCTAGAAATCTCCGTTGACTAGAGCAACACCAGACTCTCTGAATCGCTCGACCAAAGAGTGGGCGGGACGCAATTCAGGAGTCTGGAACCAGGCTAGCCACGGATGAGATTTTGTCTCTCGGACCCAAATCTGAGAATATTTTTATTGTTAGATATGATTTTGTCCAGAGTTCCATGACTATCTGTGTTGTAGGTAGAGAAATAATGATTGACTATGATCAAAATAATCATTCTTCTGCATTCTCTAATTGTGTTAACTTCTTGTAAATGAAATAATGGTGATGTTTAACTGTTCATCAATTTGCTGAGGACCCCCTGGAACCCCCTCAAGGACCCCTGGTTTAGACAAACAAGTAGCACAAATTGGCATCAGCCGTGCCAATTTGTCGCCAAATACTTTAGGATTCAACACATTGTTCCCCATGGTTGGGATAAGTCGCTAGATTTGTCACTCATCGCTTTTGAGAATTAAAGTCGTCAGGGGGTCTGAGAAGTCACTGAATCTAGCGACAAAGTTGGCAAGTTAGCAACAGTGCTCAGTAGACTTTTTAGTGGCACATTTTTATCATTTGATAATTAGTATTCAGTATTCAGCATTGGACTATCCAAATGAAGTGTGACCTGTGCATGAACTGCACAGAAGTATAACTGTATTTATCCTGGAAGGATTTGCTGAGCACACATGTTTTTTTAATTTTTTTCCAGCAATACAGATTCATGCCTGAAGTTGCTCGGTTCTGTCTCCTACTGCTGGCAGTTGAGCAGCTGGGGTTAACTGCCTTGTTCAAGGAGCCTGTCCTCCCCCAAAAAACGACCCCATAGGTTGTTTGTACAAGCAGCTTATTACGACCTATAGTTACGTTTTAAAGTTAAGTGACCTCTAGCGGTTGTGTAAATAACGACAATGTGCTATGTTGGTCTGCGTCCACGTCACGTGACTGTCACGTTTCTCTCTCAACATTGAATTAGCACGGTGGAAAGTAAGGTCATTGTGGTTGGGGATGGCGGATGGGCATATAAGTTTGCCTTCAATGTCGGCGACCGGGGTTCGATTCCCAGCGTTTCCAAAGGACATACAACCGTGAGTCACATTTTAATTTTTTTTAATTTGACCATGACCAAACCATTTTTTTAACCTTAACCAAGTTGTTTTAGTTGCCTAACCATAACCATAACCCAAGTTGTTTTCATTTCATGTATTTTTGTGAGATCATGTTGGAAACGCTCCTGTGGGTCGTATTAGAGGGTAGGAACAAATGACCTATGTGGTCGTATGGGTTGGAGGACTTGTTGTGTTCAACGGCACGTCATCAATAATTGTTGAGAGAGGAGAGCAGATTACTCTTTCCTCACCCAGATTTAAGACAATGTAATAAAAAAAAACATTAAAATCCATCACCCTGCATCAGCTTTTCCTCACTTTGGGGGTGCAAAACATAAGCCAGGGTTTTGGTCAAATTAGACTTTGGGGAAGCCCTGCAGGGATGAAGGTACAAGGATATAAAGCAGAGCCCTTTTGAACTCACTACATGCATAGTTCATGCTTATTTAAATCTCTCAGATACACTGAAAAGAAGACAGTGAATATCTTCTTTAAATCTATTACCTTTGCATAATTCAAGTGTGATAATGCAAGGGTTTCTTGCGTTTATGGTTTGTGTGAAACGCATGAATCATTCAAGTCTCGGGGTGCAGTGCACATGCTGAAATGCTACTACGCAGCTCTGTGTGTGTGGGTGGATGGATGTGTGTGTGTGTGTGTGTGTATATGTGTGCAGTGGAAGACAGTTATGTCAGGGGCAGTATAATAATGCTATTTTGATACAATGAGACAATCTGTTGATGTATTTGCTAAGAGAGAGAGAACTTCCTCAGTGCCTCATCATCATCTCTCTCTTTCTCTCTCTCTCTCACACACTTGTTCCCCAGCTCCCTCTCTCTCTCTCTCTCTTTCTCTCGCTCTGTCAGTCTCTTCTCCTCACTGCTCAAGCCTATCCCTCCTCCTCCACTCCTCACTTCTTCTCGCCCCTCCATTACTCCCTTTAAGTCCTTTCCACTCCGTTAATTTCCCACCCGCAGTCCTTCCCTCCCTCTCTCTCTCTCCACCAGCCAGTGTTGTGGCAGCTGTCATGTCACCTCGTTTCACCAAACAAGCGACTCTCCATAATTACCAGGTGGACCAAGTCATAAATCTTACAGCTGTTGACACCATCCCTGATGAGGAGCGACATTTGTTTCTAACACCAGCCTGCAAATCAGTCAGCCAGATGGTCAGCCATCCAAATACCTAGTCAATTAGTCGGTCAATAAACCAGCCAGTCATACAAGTTCAGAAACAAGTGACGAGGAATGACATTTGGCTTTTTACTCAGTCAGTCAGCCAGTCTACAAGTCACACAAGACATTTGTTAACCAGTCAGCAATCCAAACTGCCATCCAACTGCAGCCAGGCCGTCATTCAGTCAATCAGTCAGTAAGCCAGTTCACAAGTCACTTCACAAGTCACAGTTAATTTGTGAAACAGGCAGCCAGCAATTCCCTATTCCCATCCAACTGTAGGCAGGCTGCTCAGCCAGTAATCCACTCCACAAGTTACGCAGTCATTTTTCTTAATCAATCACTTGATACAACCTGCCATCGAAATGCAGCCAGAAAATACTTAAAGTCACAATGAAATGAAAGCTTTCACCTGGTTAGCTAATACTCCATATCATAATTTACATCTATTTAACAATAAATGTCAGAAAAAAAGAAAAAAAAATCTTGTATTTTTATATCAAAATCTTGTTACCTTTACTTTCTGGAAAACGGTGTGTCTTTAGTGGTTACTTCATGGCGTACCACTAGGTATAAGTGCTCACCCGAAAACCCTGTTTCCTGTGGCTGGAATTTATTCATTCTGAAGAATTTGTGACAACTCAGGATATTGTGTAAAGCATTTTTGAACTTTTGAATACTTTTGAGCAGTCCCTCTCCGCGTTACGTCCTGCCTCAACATCCTGTCAACCGGAAATTTGTCGAATTCCGGAAAGCAAGACACCATCAAAATGCGGTTTCCTTGTGACTTTAAGCCAGTCAACCAGCGAGCCAGTCCACCGGTCACACGGGAAATTTGTTAACCAGCCAGTCAGTCAATCCAGCCCGCCATCCAATAGCAGCCAGTCAGTCCAACAGGCCAGGAAAACATCATCCAGCCATCCAGTCGTCATCCCTGTTGCTTGCCTGCCCGTTAAATTGGGTCAGCATTAACAAGAGCCATGTTGCTGCACTGGGAACTTCAGCTCCTGAAGCTGACTCACTATGACGGGACCTACGTTACATAAGGAGGAAGAGGAGACTGTGGAGCCAGCTAGGCATCTCTGGGACGGATTTGTTTGTTTTCAAAATGTCTGCGGTTTAAGATGCCTCTGCAGTTTGGGCCGTTCACCAGCATGTACAAGAGGGCACGATTTAGATGAATACTGCACAAATATTGTTCAACTAACTATCTGTCTCTCTCTTTCTTCTGTCTCTGTGAATATCTCACACAGCTTCTATAGGTTTTTACAGTGCAAAATTATGAGCCTTGCAGTAAAATGTTAATGCATGTTTTCACCCATGAGAAACATGTATGCATTTTTAAAGTGAATACTTAGGTTCACTCACCGTCTCTCTTTATCTCTCACTCTCCCTCTGCTTCTTGTTCTTTCTCTCTCTCTCACGCTCTCTCAGTCCCAAGAAATCTTGAACAAATGTTGTGTAACCCAAGACCATTTTGCTCATCAGTGAGATAATAATGTCTTGATGATATTTTTTTTTTTAACTTTTATTATGAATGCAGTCTGGAATCTGTTGGATCATTCTTGCTATACGTTTTTTCTTGGACAATTTTGACTTTGTTTTTTAACAAAAAATACAAATGTAAAATCTTACATGACCTAAGAGATATCTTGAATTTATGTTTACACCTTTAGCAATGGGACGTCTTGGTGGCTCAGTGGTCTAAGGCGTGAACCGTAACCACGACATTCTGCGTTTGAATCCCACCTGGGACCTTTGTCACATATAATCCCCCTCTTCCTTTCCTTTCTCTCTTCACTATACACTATTAAAAAGGAAAAACTGCCAAAAAATAATCTGTAAACCTTCAACAACATACTAAAAAGCCGTTCCAGGCATGTTTTTACGAACTTCAGAGAATTGCACCTTATAAACGCTTTTATATCCTACTGCCCTTTCCCTGTCCTCCTGTCTCAGATGAGAAGCTGTGGCAAGGCTCCAGGCCGGGCTAAAGTCTGCTGCCAGAATACTGACAAAGACTCTGAACACGCCATGGGACCATACCTCTTATTTTCACTGCTTTTCACTGGTTGCCTGTTGTTTTAGAATTCATTTTAAGATTTTACTTGATCCTCGCTGTACCTCAGATCTTTTAACCCCACATGAGCTAGCGGAACAAGATCCGAGCCTGAACACCCAAAGGTGATTAGGCCTTTGATGCACGAGCCTCTATATTTTAGAAATCACTTCTTAAGACATGCTTTCATGCAATTTTTTTACCTTTTTATTCTCATTGTATTTACCTTTTTTACTCTTCTGTAATGCTGTTTTTAATTCACGTATGGCATTATTTTGTTAGTCTTATTGACTTTTGTTTGTAAGGCACTAGTAGTGTAGTAGAAGTAGTAATAGCAGTAGTAGTGGTTTAATAAAAGTAGTAGTAGCTGTAGGAGGAGGAGTAATAGTATGTAGATTAACTCAAAATTAAGCTCAAGATGGCTGCACAAGATCAACTCAAAATAGACCCTTTTAGAGACCAAGTGACAAACGAGGATGTACGTGTGCAGAGGCAGAAAGCTGGCTAGGGGCCAAACTGCCACCTCAGTGTTTACCAACACTAGAGGGACCTACACATGTAAAATGCATGTTAAGCTGTCACAAACTGTGAGCCGTTACATCAGAATCTCAGTCGGAGTAAAAGAGCCTTCAAAGCAATAAATCACTCGATAATAGTGTGAGGATGTGCTACTCAACGTTTCTCTTAAAATTTAAAAACTGATGAACATATATCCCCAAACTCTGTAATCATGCGGGGTTTGTAAGATTTATATATTGGACTTTTTTCAGTTTCTCGAAATAGGATCTTAAAGTGAAAGAAAGAGTACAGGATGTCAAATCTTAACAAGGTTTGAGTTTGCATGATTGTAGCAGCAGATGCCTTGACCTCAATGACACACTTTTCCTCTTTTACTCTTTGAGATCTATTTCACCAGTCTATAAATAACAAAGCCCTTCACCTCTGTCATTATCTGCTTTCAGGAGGTATCTAAAAACAGTTTGATCCATTGTGACTGCACATCAAAGGTGATGAATATTCCTACAACTCGGTGCTGTGAACTAGTGTCGTGTACGAAAGCTATAGAGAAAAATATGCCCGCGACTATTACATGTCACCAGCACCTTTAATAGCTTCTGTCAGCCATTAGAGAAGCACATGGCAGATGTAAGGCTGCCTAAGACCGCCTGTGCCTCGCCAGGCGATGCCCCGTCCCGGCAAAACGAAAAGAACTGTCACTGTCCAGAATTGAAGTTGTCACGGCATGGTTCCTGTTGATGCCGCCGCTGTTGGGACGGAAAAGAGAGAATACAGTAGAGCAAGGATGCGAGGAGAATAATGTCTTAACAGTGAGGATGGAGAGTGAGAGAAAGGATAGATAGATAGATAGATAGATAGATAGATAGCATGGATGGGATGATGCTTAACTCACGATAAGATTCGATACACGATATGGGGTTCACAATTCAATACAACCACGATACGATGTAATAAAACTTCAGCGACAACAAAGTCTGACTGTGCAGAATGAAAAAATGTCATTACAGAGTGTAAATAATATCGTTTTGATGGAGAGATTGTGAAATTGTGATGGGCAAGCCGTCTCATTTGTGATTAGCCTACTACAGCAGAATAAAATGTAGCTAATATCACGATTCATTTTCCTGCCCCAAAATACTTACTGTCACTTTTTTGAATCATGATATATTGAATTTCGATATATTGTCCCATCCCTAATAGATAGACAGATAGATAGATAGATAGATAGATAGATAGATAGATAGATGGAAAAACTGAGAAAATTGGAAAGATATTCAAGTGGGGAGTTCAGAGTTGGTCTGGATTGTGAAATGAGAGTGTGAAGTGGCAGCAAAGTGCCGTGACCTGTGAGGGAAAATCTAACCCAGACTAAAAATAGCTCTTCTGATCTGTGATGGTGCTTCTGCTACAGTGGCAGAGCCTAGGGCCTCTCCGCCTGCATGACCTCTCTCACTGGTCCTGAGACCTCTTCCCTCTGCTCTCTAAACTGCCCTTAAACACACACACGTGGACACACACACCTACACACACACACACACAAACACATACATGCGCAAGAACACACACACATACACACAGTGCTGCACAGTGTCCTGGCAGTGACATGATCACTGATTATTGTTGAGGAAGTTGGGGAAGGGTGGAGGGATGAAGATCTGGCTAAGCAAAAATGACAAAACATCATATTGTGGTTTCGCTTGCGGGAAATTGTGATTGTAATATGAATTGTTATTCATTTGTACACACATCTTTTAAGATAGTTAATTTTTTTTTTAGCACTTTCCTCCCTCCAAAACAACCTGAGCATTGGGGGATTGTTTAAGATTTGCTTTGTCTGAGTGCAGAAAATATACATTTTCTCTGACATGCAACTTTTTATTTATAGGTCATATAGGAGTCTTGTGTAGAGACAGAATACATTATTTAGGAGTCTCAAACATCTTTCATCATGAATAAAAAAAAACACTGCTGTCTCTTATTTTTCTCTTTTTTGTTTAATTGTCCATCTGTACGTGAAAGTTTGGAGGATAGGAAATACAGAAGCAGATTGGAGCGAGGTCCCTGCATACTGCATCGCATGAGAAAGCCTTCTGTGATCGCCATACGCTCACTGTTTCATCAACAAAATAGGAAGATAGGAAAATCCATAGGTCTGTCTTGCATATGGATGTTGGCAGCACACTCCCAAACAAGGAGGAATATCCATACTATGGACCAGGGACAGGCAGCCAAACACTACAGCAGGTGATTTGACTTATTAACTCCCCTTCTCTGAAGTTGTGTTAATCAGTCAAATCAGATAGTGTTGTCTCTGGATGGAATAAAAACCTGCAGACTCTCGGCAGTCCATGGTTGCGGTTGTTTTTTATCAGCATCACTAATTCTCTACGTTCACTTCCCCCGTGTATATGTGAAAAAAATAAATAAACTACCCAGGCTAGTGCACACTTTGTGGAATTGGTTCATTTCTGTGGAAAAAGTTATTCCTCTCTTCCCTCATGTTCTTGTATTGGTTGTGGGACCCTGCATGCAGCAGTGAACTTCTGATTTACAAAATGCAATCTGTAATGAGAATTTAAATATAGGAAGCATGGTGCATTCAGCTAGAGAATTGAACATTTCCTAAAAAAACATCTTGCACATATGGTCTGTAGATCTGATAATGTGAATAGACAACAATGCACATTTGATTATATATGGGGTGATTTCTATAGTCTTAATCTAAATTAAAACTTACTTTACAAAATGTTTATTCTCACTTGCTTTACTTTTCCAAATTCTCTCTCTCTCTCTCTTTCTCTCACTCTCTCTCTCTCTCTCTCTCTTCAACTTAATTCTCTGTATTTTCTATAAATATGCTTGTTGGGGTTTTAATCCCATCCTGTTCCTGTAGAGTGAAATCGGCCTGGGATCTTCTTCTAAGCTGGTAGTTTTAACCACAGTTTACTACAGACAGACGACGCACCACATCCTAATGCTACTGTAACATCCATCCACAAATAATTACACCAAAACATGCTCCTGGAGTCGGAGAGTCGTTGCCGCCACACAGAGGGCAAGAGAGGGGAGTGAGGGGGGTTTAAAGGTGGGCAGACAGATAGTTTTGATAAATTATCTCCTGAAGGGTGGGACTTAAACATGCTGCTGTACCAAAACACTCATTATCTGAATGCTTATCTAGCATTACAAGGTTATGTGATTATCAGTCCCACTCTTCCAACAGTTTCTAATCATTGGAGGTAGATGACACCATAACTCTGCCATGACCATGGCCTAATGACATTTGGGGTGGGAGTGTGATCTGCTGATTAGAGAGGCCGTCCCATCACGGAGAGGTCAAAGGTTCAGTCCCAGCGACAGCTAACAGCCAATGTGAAGTATGACCATCAACATGTAAGTCACTCTGGATGAGAACATGAGCTCAGTGCCTAAAATGTAAATGGTAAAGGCGATGATAACTATCCTGGCCAACTGAGTTGCTGCTAAACCAAGCCTTTATTTGTGTTCATTTATTGCTTTTAAGTGCTTGTATTTTTTAGCACTATTTATAACAAATAACCTACTTGTTTTGTGCATTATATGGATTCCCACCTTTTCTATTTTATTTTCTTTTTTACCTATCCTTGTGAACCCAGAAAAACTGAAACATTTCATTATAAAATATTAATGCAAACCTTTTGCGATATGAAATTCAGTCAATATATCAAAACAAAGATGATTCCATTCTCCAAAGCATATCTCTTTCGTAAGCACAGGCCATAAGACTACTTTTATAGCAATCCATAATGTGGTTTACTTGAATGTTATCAATAATTTTGTAGGAAATATCTATCACTTTCCCCAATCATGTTTTCAACTGGTTAATATTTCCTTTGGGAGTGAAACTCTTCAACTGTTTTTTTTTTTGTTTTTGTTCTCTTGGACATCTATAAAAAGAGATAAGCTCTCAGGTTGAAACACTATGATAATGAGGATTATGAGAATGAAGAATTTCGGTGTGGAGCGGATGAGCACATTTGGTTTCTGCAGTGCACTGAATATGTTTGCCAGGCCAAAACAGCAGGCATATTTCATTTGGTGCATGCTATGAATGTCTTAACATGTCCAGAAGCACATCCTTCAGCATGTGGGACCATGCTCTCCCCATTGAATCATTTAGGACATCAATTAATGACACTCAGCCAAGTGCTAGCCCTATTTGCATGCGACATGGGCATTGTAATCCTGTGTAAATCTGCCATGTCTGTAATTTGTAAAGTAAAAATTCCAGCGCAAATTACCTGCCGCATTTTGGTCAAGACAGAGGTGCCCTGATAATACAAGAATGTAAAACAACTTTGCTTAAGGTTAGTGTAAGGCAAATAAACCTTGGGTTAAGATTAGGTAGCACAAAGGTTAGGGTAAGGTTTTGGTCATGATTAAAAAAGAAACTTTAGCGAAAATGTAAACTTCCCTCACAGTAGAAAGCTTCTTGGCAGGAGTTGGGAATTGAACCTGCGTTGCTGGAGTTTGGCAAATGTTTACACCCGTCCACCAGCCCAACCACAACACCCTTACTTTCCACTAGCTAGTTCAGTGTCAGACTAGAGTCTATTTCTGGTTGTGCCTCCTTCACATCATCTTTTTTGTGGTGGTATTTCTTTCACTTTTTGTGCAAGGAACACATGTTTGCATTTTAAGACATCGTGCTTATCTCACAAATTTTTCGGGAGACCAGGTTTGTCCTTGTTGACAGCAATTTTCCCAAGTTGTCTTGGAGCGAAAAAACTTCTCATGAAAGTAAGCACAGACAAGCATCCACACAGTTTGAGATGGGCTGCGTGCTCGACGTTGCGCACAATCAATTAAGACCCACAGCTGTTCAATTTCCCAGCTGTTTCAACTAGCTCTGTACAGTAGATTATAGCGCTGTTTGGATGTGATGTGTTGTAAATCTTGGAACTTCTTATTCGTCCTCTTCAGCATCCGATTCCTCGCCTGGCAAGTAAACTTCCAGAATTTTTATCCGTCCTCTGTCTTTGCGTTCTTTTGTTTTGGAATCATACTTCGGCCATTACGTATTACGCTAAACATGAACGCACAACAACGCAAATTGAGAAAGAGAAAATTTTTTGCCATTGCATTGGACGGTGGCATAACTTTGTCACCTTGATCCTCGCAACGCGCAATTCCACATTTGGTGAGATCAAATTGTCAGGTTGCTAAGTAGGAAAAAGTGTTTGACTAGAATAGCTGTAATCTTAAAGCTGAGGCGTGCATGCTGACTAACTCCATGCCTAAATGAAAATTAACAACTTTTCTAGAAGGAGAACAAGAGGTCTGTGTTTGTGTTGGAGCCTATCTAAACAAGGTGAAAAGGAAAAATCTCTCAGTTGGACTACACTGTTGTAAAGCCAGTGAGCCCTGGTGTTTCCCTTGAATGGTTTTGATGTGTTTCTGTGGATGACTGTCTGGGCAAAAGATAATGGCTGTCGAACCAAACAAGCGTCTGCTCATGTGTGACAGGGGAGGCCGAGTGGAAACAAACCTCTGACTTAAAAATAACTCACTCTAAGCTATTATTTCTATTCCACCCACTTGAGAGGCACAGGCACTGAATTAAATCAGTCTTGTTTACAGAGATGTGATGGCGTAAACTGTTGGAGGGCCAGCACTCAGATTTATATACAAAATAGGAGAGCAATGCTTGGCTCTGTGCAGGGAGGAATTCAATTCTTTTGAAACATGATTCAAAATTTTAATCAGATAAAACGACACTTTAATGGGGTGAAAGAGTTTCAGGGATCACCGGCAGCCACGAACAAGAAGAAAATAGGAGAATAAGAAGGAGAAATGCCACGCAATAGTTTTCAACCTAAAGCGAAAAAGAAGTGCAGCATTAATCCTGCAAAAGGCTCTGTGGTAGACAGGTAGAAACACAACGTTTCCTGCAACTGTTGTGTATTCCCCACTACTATCACCGCCACACTTTCACTCGGCACGTATGCCTGGAGTGTGTATTGCATTCCCTGCGACTCCCTCCCTTCCACCAAAAGAGTGTCAACACATATCTCTGTCAGGACAGAAAAATCTAGATACAGTGCATCTCCACTTTGTGCTGTTATGGAAATCGAGCAAACCATGACGACCCATCCCTTGAGGGCGGCAATCAGCCAATCAGATTTGGAGATTGCAACGTAAGTGATCCTGTTACAGTGCGTGCGTACGTGTGTGTGCGTGTATGCATCCGCTTGTGTGTGTGTGTGTGTGTGTGTGTGTGTGTGTACATGAGCGGCTGTGGTGTAACCCAATGTGCACTGTGCGTTGACCTTGGAATCTCCCTATGCCGGCACTCAGGATGTGACTCCACAAATAACTAGTGCCAAACATTGATTACCGCTAGCACACAACGCTGCACAATGCAGGGTAGGGGACGGGGAGAGAGATATCGGCTGCACAGTCAAAAGTTTCTCTCTCTCTCTCTCTCTCTCTCTCTCTATCTCTATAACTGCCCCCCCCCCCCCCCCCCCCCTCTCTCTCTAACTGTCCCCCTCTCTCTCTCTCTGGCCATTCGCTTTGCTGCACTTTCCATTACTCCCAGGCATGGCAAATACGATATTGGTTGGTCAGTCAGTCGGACACTATCGGGCTGTTTCAACAGCTCTGTCATAAGCTAATTAAAAGCCATGTTAAGTTAGCTTAGGTCTAGTGACCCTATTGCTCTACTGAGTTAGCTCCCCTTTCCAATGACAATGGTCCTATCAGTCAAGGCAGAGAGCAACAGCATCATGTCCATGTAGATCGGGAATGAACTCTTTACAATTCCGCTCATCTCATTAGTCTCCAGGATCTGAACCTTCTCTGTGCCCATGTAAGGTCAAGTTGATAAATAGCGAGCAAGCAACCAAACATTTATTGTCTCTTAATTTGATTTATTGTTTCCTCTTCCATCCACCAACCTGCAGTCCTTAGATTTATATTTATTCCGAAGGGTTTCTTTCAGCGGGTTTTATTTCTGAAAGAAGCGCCTGCTGGCAGTCATTCCAAGGTCCCCTGCAATGTTTACAGAGGCGTCCTCTCTAATTTTAGGAAGGCAGAGACGGCGGTAATGGAAAGTGACACTATCTAGCCAGCACTCTTTTTCGCTGGAGGGCATTTCAAAGCTGTGGCTGTAGCGGTAGCCACCCTGATGAAAGTCCTGCGACCAAAATGTCCGATTATTTCCACATAAACACGAGGAGTAGCACTATCACCATGTGTACTCGAGTCTCTCCTTTTTGTTATTGTTTTTAAATTCAAGGAGGAGCAGTAGCACCAACAGTAGAAGATATGGTAGCTGTAGGCACTGTTACTACTTAAGAGAGGAGGCATGATGCAATGCTATCAGAAACAGCAGTGTCACTAACAGGCTGGGGAGAGACTCGGAGGTCACAGCTCTCTGGTCACCAAGGTCTGTTTGCTTCAGCAGGGATTTCCACACATCGACCAGAGTGGGAAGACAGAGTAATGGCTTGTGTACAGACACGTACCAACACACAGGATCTGATGTAACGGCTTGTGCTGTTAAGTTAGGGTGAGTGCCTGTGTGGAAACCTGGTCTAGACGGGAAGAGAGTGTGATAAAACGTGAGTGTAACACGTTTTAATGAATGTGAAATGCAAACAAAAAACCGGAGATGCGTGTCACTGCGTCAGACATCCAGACATCCATGTTGTCTCAGCACTTTGTAACCAACTGTCAATTGTTTAAAAATAATCTTAGTTTGCTTTTCAGTGTGATCACAGCACCCGCAGCACCATGTTTTCTCTGGCTAACAGAAGCAAGGCAATGTGGAAAATGAGATTTTAATTATTTGACGGTGATAATAGGTGTCACTGAAATGTATTTAGAAATATCAGGGTGACATATTGACTTTCATTGTATTACACAGTTAAATGCTTGGAATGGTAAGAAAGTAATGATGTGCTGTGGGACATTTGCATCTGTAATTTGCTCATATACTTATGTTTTTAATTTACTTTGGATGTATTTACTTTGTTAGAAATTGTCAACTCCATTATCCATCTTACTGGAAACTAACAAAAAAATATTTTGAACGGCTTATTCTGAGGAGATGTATAAAACCATCCATGCCCTCGATTCTCAGTAGGGAAAGTGGGTTGAGCCTGTGTGCAAGATGAGCCGCCCCTTGTATCTAGGCAACCATACACACAATTAATCATGTGATCATAGATGTAGAATAGTAATTAATTTCCATAAACCTGTGATGAAGGAGAGCCGATAGCTCAGCTGACCCCAATTTAAATCACATTTCCATTCTGTTAAACTGCTGTTAATTTAAATGTGCTCAAGTGGTATTTTGCTATATTACAGAGCAGATATCATGCCATGAGACTACAAACGCAAAACAAACAGGCGTTCTGCTCCCTGGGAGGATCTAAAAAGCAGTCAAGGAAGTGTCAGACGGAAAATTGATTCGATCAGTGGCAAGGGAACAGAAGATAGACAGAATGACACTGAAGAGAAATTAAGTGATGTACTGAGAAAATCGACAAAGGAGAAGTACCAAAGACAGACAGAGACAGATGGACAGACAGGCAGACAGACAGTTGTGTTGAGCCAAGTTGTGCATAGTTATCCTTTTGAAAATGAGAGAAATTATCACCATGATATGTTGAAGTAAACATAAGTTGTCAGAATGGGATTCTCAGAAGAGGCAGAATGGAGAGACAGATTGTGTAGCCCTGCATGCTGGTAAGGCCCCAGAGAAAGTACTGAAACGGACAAAAAAAAAAGGTTTTAAGTTGTATAACATTTTACCCCCATAGCGCTCAACTTGCCCCGTCCTTATGTTCAACTTACCGCTAGCCTGGGGAAAGTTGTGCCAAATGACCAACTTTTTTTTAATGGGTTGTTCTTTTAAAACTGCATTAGCAACAGGAAATGTTCTGATGTCCCAATGACTTTAAAAATAGATACTGTTGCTATTATTGCTCGAAATAAATACACGTTTATTTTGTTGTAGTAACACAAAAAAAGTGGTTCATTTTACCTCGTTCTCCCCTCCACCTCCTCTTCTATTCTTATGGTGACCGGCCAAATTCTCAAGGCATGCCTGCACCTGTTTTGTGCTGGTTATTTCTGTTCATGAACTGGACTGGATAGTTTCACTATCCAAACATATGTAGTTCATCTGTACCCAGGTCAACACAGCACAGTTCAGTTTGGTTGGGCATAGTGCCATAATTTTTGATTGAATAGCAGCCTCCAATAAAGTTTACTTGATACTACTAACTAGCTGGCAACTAGTCAATAACTAGACTAAATAGTCAATTTTCTGTTATGAAGGACTACTACTGAGGTATACTTGCTCATAAATCATCCTCAATAGATAATATTATTCTAATAATACTGTCATATTTCTCTTTTGCCATGCTCTATTTTTGTAGCCTGCTGTTGGACAAGATTCATACTAGCTGCTACAAGTAGGTCTCTCCAAGTTTTGGTCTGCAGTTTTAAGTTTTTCTGGACTTCTATTTCACTCTTTTTTTCCACCAATTCACTTAACTGGCTTTAAAAAACTTTAGCTGTTTGGCCTTTTTTGTTAACAAGGTCAACTATAGGCTACAAGGACGCTCGCTCTTTCACCAAAAGTAATGCAGAGGCTGGATGTGAGCCTGTCTGGAGAGTGGCTAGTATTACATGTACAGTAATACCGCGGTAATAATAAGCGGGGCTTTTGGTTCGAGAAGACAAACTTGTGTCAGGAAGGTCCCTGGTTCAGATTCCGCTGCCGTGAGGAAAAACTGGGGTCTGGGAGACTGCTGACACCACCGCCTGCTGATACAAAGCAGTAACCCCACCCAGCGACGGTTCCCTCTGAAACAAGTGAAAGAGACGCACCAGTATCTTCCCCTCTGGAAGACTGGAGCGCTGAGATAATTGAGATGCTGCACAAGAACCACTGTATGCCCTTGGGCAAGGCAAGTAAAACGCCAGAAACTCAACGACAACAAAAACAATGAATTCCATGTTCCATAGCGATAAAGATTTGTTCTGTTCAAGTGCATTGTGTTCTACAGTACATTAACCACAGACACCAAAGATCCCTTCAGCGAAGCACTGAGCCTCAAAGCTTTCCTCAGCAGACACAAGAGCGCTGACCTCCTTATAGATGTGCAAATTTAATGCCGTGTCACAGCGGGATAACCAGAAAAATAATGAATTTCTGCAAAAACGGGCTGTAAATTAAAAGCTTTAAAATGCTCAGTAATGATACAGGCACACAATTTATAATACGTAAAGCCCCCTTTCCATCAAGCTATTTTAAAACGAGCTCCCCCATAGGGATAAGAGGAATGAAGAATGGGAGAAGTGCCGTACAGAAACTATGGTAGATGATGAAAAGCCCAATCAAACTGCGAAGACGCCTGGCAGGACTTTGTGATGTATGAAGAAGTGCCACAGGTCACACTACACCGGTGAGCGCCATTCTTCTGATTTGCATTTTTTGCATTTTTTTTTGCTCCTCAAAGATCGCGAAGGAGAGGGAGAGGAGGCAAACCGACAGAGGAGGGAGAGAGTGATGAAAGAATGAGGAAAAGGTATGAAGGAGGAGGTAAGGAGAAAAGGTTGAAAGGAATGAAAAAGTAAAGTAGAAAACAAGGATAAGGTGACAGCGATGAGAGAAGAGGTGGGACGGCGAAGGTAAAGGTGTCACTGCAGCTCCCCGATGCTTTCAAGGAGGAAGAGGAGTGTGAAATCCACCATACGGAGCCAGAAATAAAATGTAACACAGGCTATTATATTAGCTTTTATTTCAAGAGTAGAAACAAATACTGTCACACCGCACCGTGAGGGAAAGTAGGTTTAGATGTTTCACGCAGTTAAGCTTCTAAATGTGAGCTTCACTCAGTGGGGATTTTTTAAATAGAAAAATACTCCGGCCAGTCTGCCACCTATAATCGGAAGTGTGTTGGTGGCTGAAGGTCAGGAACAGTTGAAGATACTCTGCCTCAGTTGGTCTTCAGTCAGAATTGGCACAGACCCAACAGACAATTCAACATGGAGAGTCGGCGTCAGTGATTCAGCCAGTGATTTCTGGGCACAACTGGCTGATCAGCAGGGAAGTTTTTTACATTTAACTACACTACCAGTCAAAAGTTTGGACACACCTTTTTCATTCTCTTAAAGCCATTTTGATCTAAAGGCTTATGCTTTAAATGTTTGAAATCTGTTTCTTAGACAAATAGAAATAGTGAAGTTGATGCCTATGTATGAATTTCTTTCCCAAGCCTTTGCCTCTCCATCAAGGCAAAGGGCGGCTACTTTAAAGAATCTAAAATATAAGATAGTTTTGATTTGTTTAACACTTTTTTGGTCACTGCATAATTCCATTTGTGTTATTTCATAGTTTTGATGTCTTTACTATTATTCTAAAATGTGGAAAATAGTAAAAATAAAGAAAAATGTGGTGTGTCCAAACATTTGACTGGTAGTGTACATTTAGAAAAAAAATCCTATCTTATCTTAAGATAAGAATGACAGAAGTGTCCTAACTTGAGAATATCCTAATTTAGGAATCCTATTTTAGAATAGCACTGAACCAGTCTTAAATAATAAAAAAAAAACACGATAAAAATGGCAGCCAGACTACTTCTGCTGGGTCTAAATGGCAGTGAAGAGAGGAAACACAGAAATGTAATGATAGAGAGGTTGATGAAACCTCAGGATGATGTCCTTAACTTCCCAGACGACATATTGATTAGGATTTACAGGCTGCCTTCTCCTGCCCAGTTGAGTGAGAGGAAAACTTCCCAAAAAAGGATGTTTCCTCTCCTCCACTGCACACACTAAAGCCTCTGTCTCATCATGTCTAAAATTAAAGGCCCTTCTCTTTTTATCACCAATATTTGTAGCCAGATTTGTAGCGAAATTTAGAATTTACAAAAATAGTTAGGATTTCCTTACTTAAGTTAAGCCAGGAGGTCTGAGATAAGATAGGACACAGCCATGAGTTTAGGATTTGCTTCTGTAATAGCAAAATAAGATTTGTCCTATCTCTGAAACTTAAGATAGGACAAGAACTTTTTTTCTGTCATGAGGCCCCAGAACTGTAAGGTTCACAAATCCCAATCTGCGGTTCAGTTTCCTTTTTACATTCAGTGTTAAGTTTCACAAATTCCCATTAGGTTTGACAGAAATTCTGTCCGGGTTTGAGCCAAAAAGCCATATGCCATGTGCAGTCTGTATTTCATTTTTATTTCTACCCACTTGGGAAATGACTAGCTAATTATTAACTTTACTCCTTGCCAGCAACCAATTAGTAGTAATGGGGATGGGTGTCATTTAATCATTCATTTTTAATTTAGATTTTAATGTATGTTTAGTTTTGGGTCATAGCAATGGAGAATGTGTTTCAGTAGCCACTTACTGAAGTGTTCAGATGGCAGCACATCATAGGTTGCTGAATCTAATCCTAGACACCTCCATATTCCTAAATTCTTTCCAACTAAGCTTCTTCCTATCTACACTTTCCCAGTTCATCCATTGTCCCTACTTAGCTTGAGAAACTGTTTTGGTACCACTTGCTGCTGCTTCTTCTGCCCTGCTGTTGCTATACTACCAGCCTCCACTGTTTTATGTTATATAATCTTTCTGACTATTCAAAAACTGTCGAATAAACTAAATGAAACAAAAAACAAAGGCATTAGTTCCTCTATGTCTCAATTTGTTTCCTATGGTTGGGAAGTCTACTCAGTGTTGTCCATTGTATCCCAACCTTAATTCTCATTCTTAATTCATCATTCCTCATTAGATAAGATAAGATGGACAAATTGGGGCCAAAATGAATACCAAGCTCTAATCAATTAATCAGTAACAAACTCATGTATTGGAAAGATTCAATATAGTTGATTCATAGAATTGATTTGCTCAGGTCAAAATATCCAATATATCCATACAACACAACATCAATCACTCAGCACAAAGGTAATAAATGCTCCATACAGTTGCCTGATTGTAATAGTTCTCATATCTTCTTTGCATCTGATTTAGTTTATTGTATGTTGGTTGCTGTTTATATTAGGTGGAAATCAAAAGTGTATGCACATTTTTGAGGAATTTCAAGAATTTGAGGATGTTTATAAGGTGTATTTGTAATCATGATTGACATTACATTTAGTGGAGTAAGGTGCTAAGATAGATTGGAGAAGAAGAAAAGGATGTTTTCATCAACAACTATGACTTTGCCACGACTGGAGATCCGGGCGGCTGCAGCAGTTTGGGCCTCAAGGTCGGACGACTGGCGCTCCAAATATAGCGTCTGCCTCTGTAAAGGGATATGGTAGTTGTACTGTAGGTGGATCTGAGCCAGTAATTATTTAAGTATGAAAGCAGGAATCCAGTTTAGACCTTTTTGATATCAACTTCGTCCTTCACTTCCTTCAAGCCAAAGAGATACATTAAGAGCCCTTATTACTATTTGCTGCTGCAACAGCCCAGTTTCCCCACGGGGATCATTAAAGTTTCATCTTATCTTAGTATTGAGTATGTATGTACACTGATTTGCTCGGTCTACCTGCAGGCCTCTTCCTGCTGGCACTGTGCAGCTTATTTGCATATTTGATTTGTGAGTCAGACTATGGCAAATGTCATGGAAGACAAGTACATTGGTCACGCTTTCAAAATAGTTATAACACACATTTTGCATATGGAGAGGAGTAAGAAAGCGTAGGCAGAGGAAGAAAAGCTAAAGATGTGGCAGTTGAGATGAGGTAGCTAATGTTTGATAATGTTGTCATGGAAATAAGCATTCATGAACTGTATGCGACTCAGAGGGCTGATGTGTTGCCATGGAGTTTAATTTACGAACATTCCAGTAACAGCTGTGTATAATTATCGAATTCTCTCATTCTCATGCACTGTCCTAATAACCTTGCAAGCCAGATGAGACTTTGCAAATGAATCACAGTGTGAGTCCCATCCCTCTGTCCCTGTCAATGATTTCACCCATGGGTGTTGCCGTCTTGTAATCATACCAAAGAATCAAACCATGTGCCATGTGCATGAAATTCATTTCTCATGTTGAGATTCATCACTCTGTTTACCAGGAGATTAATAGCCAGCAGTGCTTTTGGCTAGTGTAAACATTTCCATAAAAAATTCTTGCTATATTTGGAATGAGAATCTATATTGTCAATGGCTTGAATACCTCCTTTGTGTGCAGCTGACATACCTAGAATTGATGTCCAGCCACATGTCCACTCATCTCTCGAGAATGTAATGCCCTTTGAAAAGCAATATGTCTATGATGAATAACATGATCAATAGTGTGTGGGCATTCAAGTAGAGAACAGAACAGAACCTATAATAGAGTTTTGAGGCACATAAATTAAGCCATGTCAAGGCAGCAAGTCTACAGAGAACTGCCAATTAGAAAGATGTGATATAAACCAGTTAACAATGATTCGTTTCTACACATTCTCTAATATGGACAATTAGGATGTGATCATGATAGCAGAACTTTTTTCAGATTAATAAGCCACTTATTCTGATGAAAATTGTTATTTGTTTATAAGCCACTCTCTCTTATACTTAGTGCTACCTCTAATTTTGTTATATTGCTGCATCTCCATTTTAACTGGCCTACATGTCAAGGGATATTTTGCACCAGTTGAATCTGCTGTGAATATGTTGTTCCTTCGAGCCTTGACACTTTGCAATATTCTTTAGGGATTTCCTCTGTTGAATGGATTCCAGATATCCCTGTCCTGATTACATCTCATTACTGACCCAGGAACATATTTTTCAAAGATGCGTTGTTATATAATACAGAATGCTTTGATTCGATAAATAGATTCCTCTAGTGTCAGATTTTTCTCCTATTTCAGAAAAAGGATTTACAATACACAAGCAGGTTTAGAGAGTAATGTATTACAGGATTACAGTCATATTATCACAAATAGTTGTAATCTTTATCTTAAATTGCAAATCAGATACTTCTGAAAAAAAGAAATGTATATGAAGAGTTTTATGTTAAAATGAGATATCCAACCTTTTACACTAACACTACCACAAAATTAAACAAGCAATTAAATTATCAGTAATTTTAAAGGACTTTGTTTTCAAAATGACACTACAAACTATACTCCAATATATTTTTTCCCAAAATGGATGGGATTTTGGAAATGAACATCTTTATATATACAGTAGATGAGGATTTCTCAGAACTGGGTTTGATACTGTTAAACATTAGTCTAATTCAGCAAATTACTTCAGTGACTGCAATTTTAATCAAGTATTTAATGATCTGTAATAGTCTTCAATAACGTTTCTGGTTTTTACATACAGTACATCTTCAGCTGCATGTGGATGTCAGTGATGAACTTCATAAGAAAAGGCAAGGAATCTGCACACCACCTCAAAAAGACTAAGAAGGAGGCCGAAAAAGTGCAAATACTAATAGACAAACGTTTTGATACAACATCTTCATCAGTGCCTTACCAGTTACAATATCAGAACCCCTTATACAGGTAAAAGACAGTCACATGATAGGATAACATAGTCACATGATACATAGCCACACCTTATGAGTCCTTATCCAGGTTCTGTACATCTATTTACAAAGAGGATATATAGCATACAAAATAATGGACAACTACATGACAAGTGTCTTCTTTATAACACAATATCTTTTCTATAGACAATCTATTTGATTATACAGTAACACGTACTGAGACAAAAGTATATAGTAGTCCATAAAGTAGAGATACATCAGTCAGTGATGAACCCTGAAGTCGCTGGTTGTTTCAGGTGTCGTGTTTGTCCAGACGACCTGGCAGGAGGATCGGGTCTGGCTTGTGTCCACATAGCATGGGCATCTGCAGATTGCTCCTCTTGATCCGCAGCCATCCAGTGACCCTCTCTGCAGCTTCTCCGACGGTTCTGAAGTCCCTCCTCTTGTCTGTGAAGTCCCAAAGACTGAGGATCCTGCAGAGAGTCTGGCCTGGAAACTCTAGCAGCCAGTTTCAACGGGCACACACCATGCACACAATTTTGCTCATACATTACACTAATTGGCCATATTTATGTACCACCTGGGGCGACGGCGCTTGAACACGTCTTCAAAAAGAAGGCCAGTGGACTCTTATCTAGATAAAGTGTTCATGAAGAAGCTCAGCATACAATGCAAACTCAACTGCATCCTAATGAACCTATCTAAGCTAATTTATCTATTTGAGTCTTTAAATTCGAATGAATGCAAAATTGCTTTTGCATTCATGCATTGCCTTTACTGCATAGACAATTTTAAAGTCACAATGAAATGAATAATATGTTTTTCACCTTTATACACCTATTTAACAATAAATGGTAAAAAAAAGTTTTCTTATATTTTTATGTCAAAATCGCATTACTTCCTGGACAACAGTGCATCTTTAGTGGTTGACTCATGGTGTAACAGTAGGCGTAAATAAAGATTCTAACCAATAATACCATCACCAGTTTTTCAACTTTCCCACCCCTCTGCCCCTCCAATCAAATAAAACTGATTTTCTTTTCCTAACTGATATACCATTGGTTGACACTTTTGAATAATCCCTCCATGTTATGTTCCCCGTCCCAACATCAGTTTCAACCACAAATACGTGAAATTGTGGAAGTATGATGCACTCAAAATGCCATTTCTTTGTGATTTTAAAGCACACACTCAAGTGTCTCGCTACATGTTTTGTCTACTTTGTTCCTCCTTTGCTTTTTCCTTGGTGTTGAAATGCACAGCGTGTGTCTGTCCCAACTGAAATATAAATATCACCGTTCAAGGGCTCCTGTATTACACCAGCTGAGTTCATCTACCTTCTTTTCCATATTAATGTAATTCTCTGTGAAAGTGACAGTGTCCTGTCATAGAAACGAGGAAAAGACGATTCTGAGAAGAAAACCTCTCTTCAAGACATAAAACTTGTCTTCAATGGGAATGGTGAGTGAAACAACATCGAAACAAACCACTTTTATCAGATCCCCTCATCAATTTTTTAAACACCATGTCTTATAATATCACAAGATATCACATACGCTGTTGGTCAAAGTTTGGTAGCTGAAACCCATGCAGTGTTCTGCATTAAATAAGTTATTTAGCATATTTCTAGCTGAGTAGTTCACACAAAATGCATAAACAGCATTCATTATAGACTTAAGATGCATATTGTTATATTACGTATTAATACAGAATCTGACATTTATTTACAACATTCATAACATTAATTTATGTATGTGAGTGTAAACATTGTGTATATATGCATTTTTGGAGCACTATTTCATCTGGATGATGCTGTTTCTTCTTATTTTCATTCAGAATAAATAGTTGTGAGTAAAGAGCAGTGGGTCAGCCTTCAGGATGTAAATCTACTGTACAGCAGAGATTACAAAAGTGATCAATTCCCCATCTTGTCACACGGAATCTGCTTTATCGGCTTTAGGTGGCCGGGGCAGCACTTGTGACTGGCACAGACACAATGCGTGTGTGTGTGTGTGTGTGTTTGGAGGCAGGCTGCAGTAATTGACTGGTCTTACAGTACAAGCAAGGGGAGTCATCATGGCTATCATTGTCCCTGAAAGAAAGTATTTGGTTCCCCCTCGGTGGAGCTTTAGGGGGGACAAGTGTTCTGACTGCAAACACCATTGCTGTGATCCAACTTATGGTCCAACTGTGGGCCAACATTTGGAGCAAGAGAGACGGAGGTTGATGTCTTCCTAACAACAAACAGCTTCTCATGTCGGCCTCAATTCAGACCTACACTTAAAGTGATGTTGAACTTTGGTAGTACCTTGGGCTGTGTAGCTTCTTGGCCATGATGTAGTACGTTATAGTACTATAGTAGTTTGCCAGTAATTTTAAATAGGGGGAAAAAAGTGACTTGAAAAAAAGAAAAAGAGACTTGTTTTTTATATATTGGCAGAATCTCCTTGGTCAAAGTCCTGCCACCCACCTTTTTTCGCCTATTCACAATTATTGGTAAACATACTATTTTCTTCGTTCGTAAGTTTCCTCTGACCAGATTTCAGTGTTACACATCACATGTTAAACTGAAAGGTTTAATAAAAATAAAGAAAGCGATTCACTTAACCACAATTCAGTGACAGTATTCGTTTTTGCCAGGCCTCTGGGACCGGCTTAGAAGAGTGAAAGTAGCTAACTGACTGACTGACTGACTGACTGACTGACTCCCCATTGTTGAAAGTCGCGCATGAAGTGGCGTCAAGACCTACACAGTTATGGTGGTATACGTGATATCGCGTTGTTTGCACTGTCATGGTGTGTTTCTGCCCCCGGGTTTCAAACTGGAAAAACATGGCAGCTTGTTTGGAAACTTTCTCTTATATTACGAAAGTGGTTCACCGAAATGTGTTTCTGAAAACATTTGAGGCGAGAAATCAGCCATGCAGTTGCTGAATCTGTCTTCATTTTACATCGACAACAGTTAGTTTAAAAGTTCGTATACGAGTTTCGGGAGTTTCCAGAGGCGGCGAGTCACGCTACTACAAGTGTCCATTCAAATCCTGAATGAACATCTGCATAGCAACAGGTGTGTCATCGTTCACTTTATTGTCCAATCATAATGTTTCTTCCGCGGAAAACGTAGTTGTCAGGCATCACAACCTGAGAGAGCAAGAGAGAAAGAAACCGAATCGAGAGAAGTTGAATTGAAATCAGTGATAGACTATTACAGAGTGAAATTATTACTATTAAACAACATAGAAATTAATTCCCGGCAGAAATATCTCAAATATTAAACTCCATCTCGCCGCGACTGAGGCTCAGTGGACTGACTTAATTTCAGGCTATAGTCTACTTTCTAACTCCGGTGCTGGTGAATGTGCGACCTGTTGAGAGTGACACCGGTGACTCTTCCTCGCATCCGTGTGCACGTGGATGTGCACGTGCACGTGGAGTGTGCAAGTGCATCTCCATACACAAGTGAGGCTTAACTGTGGTTGAAGTTCAAAATGTGTATGTGTGTGTGTGTGTGTGTGTGCGTACATGTCTGTGTGTATGGGCACTCAAGACAAGAAATGTATGTTATATTATGTTTGAATGATATCTCTAATATATTTGAATAATTGTCTCAAAATAGACTGCAAACTTTGAGGCCCGTTTTCTCAAAAACATAGTTTGGTGACATAAAGGGGCATAAATCTTTCCAACATTGTATTAAACTCAAAATGTCTCCAGGGGTCAATGTGACTGAAAATGATAGAGCAGGTCAAGGGCAGTACAGAGCACGTATTATACTAGGGTGTGAAAGCCAAGAGGAGGCCCGGCTTGCACTAGGTCTACCTAGTCTTGTTTTTATATATTGTCAGAATCTGGTTTGTTCGCGTTCGTTGTGATTTTGAGACCTGTTTCCTGTGAATGGAGAGAGAGAAAAATGCAATTCTCCAGTAGTCTCTACCGGAGCAACAGATAACAGAGAATCTCCAATTTTGGGGTTATATCATGTCCAGGAAGCTACATAACCCAAGGTACTACCAAAGTTCAGCATCACTTTAAGTGTCACACAGTGCTACTGAATTTAGTAAGATGCTTGGGGCACTGTAGGGCAATTTGGGGATGGAGATCTATGTCACTTGAGGTTTGTGCAGCAAACTACACAGATAAGCGACGTAATTAAAAAATCCCTCATTACTTGAAATCCTAGAATGAGCCAGCAGCTTTATGGTCTCTACACCCTGCTGCCCAATTCAACCTCATTTAGAGAATTCACTCTGGAATAAGGGAAGCAGAGGTCTTGAATAGTGGCTAATCCAGCAACCATACTAAGACATACACTGTTATAATTTGCCTTTATGGAGCTTATGCAGTCCATGTGTCGGGATTTAATTTATAATATATATTTTTTCCAATAGCAAACCTGTTCAAAATATCTCCCCTATGGACCATTGGCACTCCTCTACAGTTTTAAACAACTGATCCCAGTGGCTGCATGAAACATAGAGTACTACTTCTCACCACACATGAGTCTCGCACACACACACACACACATCACAATCCCAAAGGGTGAAAAACATAACTGTAAATCAGATTGACAGCCTATAAGTCTTTTTACACTGTGCTTTGTAGCCTGAAGTCAGCCCACAGACATACAGTATAGCTGACATATATGATTATGTGAACCATATAGTAAGGAACATAAACACACACAATATGCACACCCGCGTACATACAGCATGCTTGATTAGATGCACGTCTGCACATGCACGCACGCACACACAAACACACACACACACACATACAAATGCACAAAGGATTACAATAAAATATTCCTCCTGTATCCACATGCACAAAAGATTATAGCAAAATATTGCTCCTGTCCACAAAGTGGCTTGGGTTGTGAAGACATGAATTTGGCTCTGCTCCACATCTCCCATCTTCACCTTTTCCGCTGCCTACATAATAGAACACTGTATACAAAAACAGATAAAAAAAAAAAAATGTATTTACCGGCTTTTGCCTCTCTGGCAAGTTTAATTCTATTTTCAGCTCCGGAATGTATTTTATAGAGGCTCTGTTTATCTTCTTGACTACGGCTAGCCTGTGTGTGTTTGTGTGCGCGTGTGTCTGTGTATGCTTGTGTACATGCAAGCCGATGTGTGCGTTTTCATGTGTGTGTGTGTGTCTTCGTCTATTTTATGTGGAGCAGAGCAAACGCAGCTCGTTCATCATCCCCGTTGCCTGCTCAGCTAATGAATCTAACCCTGGCTGCACCTCAGGGACTGGAGACGGGGTTGGAGGTCGCTCCTCCAAGGTGCACGAAACCCTCCGCAGCCACACATGTAGTGCTACACAGTCTGTGTCTTGCAACAAATTACCACTGACTGTCCTTACACGTCCAACCTCAAATTCAGGCCGGGAGTTGTGCTGTTTCTCCTCACCCTGTGTTTTCACCTTTTTGTTCTTTTTATCAAAGTTCGGAAGGTGCCATCCCTCCAACAGTTTCTGCGGTTTGTTTGTAATCTCACTGCCACACAGATTCCTTAACAATGTAATACACTGTGGGATTTAGGAGAGCCAAGAGCAAAGAGTTTATTAGATTGGTGCAGGTTGTATCTTTTGGATTTACCAAAGGTAAACAGACTAAGATGAACAAAGGAGCATTTTCTGTGTTATAATGATGATGTCTATTTTTATGTGTGTAAAAATATCACATAGCAATAAAATATATCAATGTATGTATTACCTGACTGCTTGCACACCATCTGTAAAAGTCTTTTCAGTGAAACAACAGTAATAAAAATCAGGACCGGCTTATTTATTATAAAATTTAGTTGAATTATGAATTTAAGCCAGTAGAGATTATTTTTCTTTATGGTCTTTGCCTTCTGTCGTTCACATTTTCACACCTCATATTTTCATTTGAAACGTGCAATAAGGCTTTTATCTTCAGAAGTCTTCATCTTCAAAATTTGTGTTAACATTGCAGTAAGTGGACGCAGGTTAACAACATAGGAAAAGGTCACACAGATGTGTGAATCTACCCATCCATTTTTTTTCTCCCTCGTTCCCTTGACCTATTTCTTGCCTCTGAACGCCGTCTTCCAACACCAACCCCACCAGAATAATGAGAAAGGTTATATACCAGGTGGTCGAAGGCGACACATGACAAATTGATCGCATGTACTTTTGCTTAAAATAGGTTTGAATGGAATAGCAACAAGCTTGCGGGAGTCATCCCACTGGGAGTCCCTGGACCTCTCATGCTTCTCCCATCTGGTGTCTATAATACAGGCCAGTAACATGCTGCAGCGCTCGCCAAACAGCCATCCAGGTTCCTGTATATTAATCAGGCCTGGGTGACCCGGCCGCAGCATGAGATTGGCGTGGAAAATATTCTCGATGGCAATTGGATATCAGCTGCTTAGACTGGTGCTTGGAAAGAGAATAAGCAGGTCAAGATGGCTGGGAAGAGATGGCTTTGCTGGGAAATATAGAGGGTTATATACATCGCATATTTCATGAATGGATGAATTAATTTAACAGTTCCTGTGATCCCACTAAAACACAATATTCATCCAAAACAAATGCACAAAGTTTAAAACCAGGATACAATAAAATCAAAAATTAGGTCCAGTTTGTCATGGACCACAGCATGAAAGACAAGTAGAAATATTAGTGAGATAAGTCACATTTGTACAGTAACTTACAGAGAGACAAGGAAGGATGTCTGCACATTGAATATAAGCTCTCAAAGTACGGGAGCTTATATTCAGTGTGCGGACATCCATCTCTCTGTAAGTTGCTGATTTTGTCCTGCACCTGTACCCAAGTTGGGTTTGATGTGCACACCATTCTACTTTTTCTACTTTGTACATTTGTACAGTAAACAATGATTCTTACATATCAAAAGGCTAAGGACAAGCTCAAACAAACAAAAGTGTGCGTGAAATACATATGCACGGATACAGCAATATAAAACAAGTATAATTAAAATTAAGCATTTGACCTTAACTCAGTCTTCTAACAAGTTTTAACACTTTACAGTAAGGTACACAAAACTGTGCGTAGTTACCAGGGAACAAATCAGGAACGAACTGTTAACAAGGGGTACGTACACGCTGCCCGAATTCGGTAGTGACAACCGAATTTATGAATGAGAGTGAATTTGCATATGTCTGGTACACACTGGAGCGGAGCGGAGTAAAATTACCAGACTGTGTATGTACGGATAACAGGAGTCACTCCACTCTTCCGATCTCACGGTGTTTGTAAAGAATGTCTGTAACCATAGTAACGTTTACTTCAGACCAATATGGCAGCTACCATTGCCTGTATTTTCAGTTTACTGGACACCAGTAACACCAGTAACCAGATGCGTCAATTTATCCATAACAGTGTGTACGTAGCCCTTGGCTACTTATTTTCAATTTATGTTTCCACTTGGACGTACTATTCGCAAACACAACATACATTTTCACAGTTATGCCGACAACACAGTTATATCTGCCTCTAAAACCTTACAACACTAACAGTTTGGTTTTTGGGGCATTTTTGCCTTAATTTGATTCTATAGTGAAGAGAGACGCCCCATGTGAATATTTTCTAAGTGTAAAATCCGTCATGCAAGTTCTCAGGTGTGTAGCTAAAAAAACCTTCATAGAAAACTTCACTCCACATGTTGGTCCTTGGGCACACAGCAGCGGCGAAGTGCCTTCATCATCCTGGAGAAGAAGCGTCGGATCCCCTTCTTCTTCTTCTTTTTCTCCTTGGACTCACTGAGCTCTGAAAATCAAAAGAGCACAGTCAATGCCTCAGCCTAACTTCATGGAATTAACTTCAGTGTGGATGGACTGGACAAATCAGACACAAGTTGAGGTGAATATCTCCTACCAGATGTGGTGTGAGAGGACTCTGTGTTGACCAGGTGGCTGCTCAGGGCAACCGATGTGTCCACAGCGGCAGAGTCCACAGCTGGAATAGCTGCAGCTCCGACCTGAGAGGAAGTTCTTATTATTAACAATAATCACATTCATTATTGGTTGAATCCATTTTTCTACTGTACAATATGCTAATATATAAATCATGCTCAGCAAGCGGTGATTCCTACCTCTGTGGCGTTCAGTGAGGGAGTCGCCTCAGTTATGGCAGAAGCCATGGCAGTTTCACTGAGAGACTCCAACGTGAGACCGCTATCATCCACAATCTCCGGACAGCTGGAGGTCTTGTTCAGAACTGCCTGGCGGCTAAACACACACACACACACACACACACACACACACTGTCACTGTTGGAAGTTTTAAAGAGCAGCACTATACCAGAGTAGAGGGAAAATGATCTCATCTTGTTAGGAGTAACTTGTTGTTAGTGTACATGCTTGCCCTGATAGTGGTGAACAAAACAACTGCACTGTTAGCATACTATTCCTTCAAATGTTATTTGTCACAACGCCCTATAACAATCATGCATAAGTGCACATACTCCCTGATCTGCTCACATTAGGGCCTAACTTGACCATTTCCCTCCTCTTCCACCCTTATCTGAGGCATGAGTGGAGTGACCAGAGGAAATAATCTTACCTAATTTGGTGGTTATCACTCTGCTGTTCCGTAGCCCCATCCTCCTGCATGCTGCTCATGGAGGACATAGGGCGAACTAACATGACACCTGGCTGTGGTGTTGTGGACGTTCCCCTAGTGCTGATGAATGAATACATAGTTAACATATACTGCTCCCTCAAATTTGTTGTTCAGGTGCATTCAGCAATTCAGCATTAGATTCAGCAACATCAAAAGGTTTGAATCTGATAATAAAGCAGCTGTGGCCTCTACCACACAATCCTCTAGCACCAGCAGGCAAATGGAAAGATGGACCAACACCTACCAATCATCAGCCTTGGTCTTCTTCCTGGTTTCTTGGGATCTGGTCTGGGCCTGGCTCCTGCTGGGTTGCAGTGCTGCAGGCTGAGACTGCTTTTCATCCACAGCCTCACTGTATTTGTATTTGTATACTTTATTATCCCCGTGGGAAAATTTATCCTCTGCATTCAACCCATCCTATGCACACACTAGGAGCAGTGGGCAGCCGTAGTACAGCGCCCGGGGACCAACTCCAGTTCTTTTGCCAGTGCCTTGGTCAGGGGCTCTGACAGGAGTATTAACCCTACTACTACTACTAACCCATACATGTCTTTAATGTCTCTCTGCATGGTGGTAGCAGGGGGCAGAGCTTCACTGCTACCAAACAGCAAACTCACACTGTTATACTCAGGAAACAGGGCTTACCACTGAACAAAGTATGTCAATTAATGAACCAATTGATCAATCATCACGTACGCCACACACATAGAAACACACACACACACTTACTGAGAGCTGTGGCGGGAGCCGTTGAGGTGGCTCATTGTAATAAATGGATGGGCGAGGACTTCACTGGGGGTAATCCTCTTCCTGGCATCTATTTGAAGCATTTCCTTCAATCGACAAACTCTCTGCTATCATCAGCCTCAGTCCTGTTCTCTTCACCCAGGCTCTCCTATTTTTGGAAACTAAGCAAATTCCAACCGAAAATCAGACAAATCATCTCGTCAGTGAAACTCCTGAATTCAGCCAATGTTATGTCTTCACTCTTCAGCAGCTACCACATACTTGACCACCTACCTCCTTCAGCTCATACAGAGAGCGGAATGTGTAGTGCCTTTTGTCGCTGGACAGTGTGCCTGTTCTTCTGGTAAACTCCTGTGTGATAACAAAATCATTGCTGATTTTGTTATTTTCATAGGATTTGTTGACAGTAAGAAATTCAATTAGACTTGACAACTGGTTTTATAAAGTTATGACTTAGTAACCAATTAGTTCTAAATTTATCCAGCTCACGATTTACTGACTGCATTATTTTGGTGAGGACCAGTTGGTGCTTTATTCTATTAATAAGGTGATGCTCAATTTTACTTGGGGACAAAAATGGTAACTAACGGTAAGATAATCATGAAGTAATGATACATTCCAAGTAACAACTCAGTATGATGCACTACTTTACTTGAGGGGACACAAAAATAGTAACTAATATGGGGGTAATAAGGAAGTAATGATTTGTTATTGTTTACATGCCGTTCAGCACCTTATTCAGAGCTAATCAGGAACGATTCATTAAGTAAGTGGTCATTAACTGGATTCATCATTATCCAGGAACTAATCATTAGATACTGGTTCGTTAACATGGTATCTAACAATCTGTTCTTAAGTATTATCATTATAGTAGGCCTACTTGATTATGAGTTCTTCAGGAACTCCTTGTTAACTAGCAGTTCGTTCCTGATTTGTTCCCTACTCGTTCCTTGGTAACTACGCACAATTTTGTGTACCTTATTGTAAAGTGTTACCAGTTTTTTAAAAATAAATTTGCTGACAATTGGATATCAGAATGATGCACTAGAGAGGAAAATGACACTGGTGCGGCTTTGCTGGGAAATAGAGGGTTATATACATTGCATGATTCGCTAATGTTTTTTTGACAAAGTATTTCATGCATGGATGAATTCATGAAATACTTTTAGCAAACTTCAAACAAATGTTGCCATGGTAAATCTGTCTTGGATTCCATGCTGCTGTTATCTCTAAACAGCATCACCATCAGTACATAGCACCAAGCACACACATTAAAGAGCTTTACATAGACAGTACAGTGGAGGCAATTTGATGCCCAAGCTCTGTGGTGTGGAGTGTTGCCTCCATTTTCCTTTTTTCTTGATTTGTATCATTAACTCATTAGGAAGTCCAGCAGACAATCCCACATCCTCAATCTTTGCATGCTGTTACATAACAGCTGGCTTTTGGATTTAGGGACTTGTGTACATGTAACAGGTGTTATTATGTTTATGTCTTCTATTTATATGTCTTCTTATTATCCTTACCGATTGTATCATCTTTCTTTCTTTCTTTCTTTCTTTCTTTCTTTCTTTCTTTCTTTCTTTCTTTATTAATGTCATTTTATGAGTTGATCATTGTGAGGTAATATTCTATTTTTCATCCTTACTTAGCTATTTTTTATCTTTCTTTCTCTTTCTTTTTTAATGTAATTTTACTAGACAACTTATGTATTTTTTGTGCTTTATGTGAACCACATTTAATTTGCCTTGGGTATGAAATGTGCTATATAAATAAAGTTTGCCTTGCCTTGCCATGTATAGACTAACGAAAAATGTATCTCTTCACATTGGACTCTCTAGGTAAAGATAGTTGTATTTTTAATGATTTCTTGTTTGTTTTCATGACAACCTGCCATCAAATCCAAGGTAGATATTCCCAGGTACAGTTCACACAACCAGAATATTCTCTCTCTGTCTTTGCCCTCTCCTTGAAATGTAAAAAGTCATATTCGTCATTCATCACAAGTGCAAGTTAAGCACAGTCAACACCTTTAGGTCAGGGAAGGAATGAGCAGGCTTCCCATAGTTCCTACAGAAGCATGATGCAGTCGTCTCAAACGCTTTTCTCTCATTTCATATCCAGCAGAGGGTTACACTCAATACCTCTGGATTGGAATTCATACTGATAACAAGTCAGTTAGACAGGGGAAGGGAGAGAAAGAAAAAGAGAGGGAGACAAGAGATGATGAAGGGAATTAATGAACCTTTCTGTAAAAGGCTGAAGGTCTAAACTTTAGATAAAGGGAGTGAGAAATGAGGAGAAGGTCATGTTTCTTAATGGGAAGACCTTTAACAATATGCAAATGGGTGCTGTCTGGGCAAAAGCAAGGCAGAGAACCTTTTTGGCCTCTTACAGACACTGTCTTCCCATTAGTTGATGTGGAATAATAGCTACATGCCTTCAAAATGTATTCAATACCCTTGTCTTTTTCCTACAATTTTGTGTTGCTGCGGCCTGAATTCAAAATTGATTAAATTGAGATTTTTTTGTCAACAGTCTACGCAAAATACCCCATCATGACAGAGTGAAACAAGATTTTAGAATTTTGTTTGTTAATATATTTGAAAATGAAACACAAAAATTTCTCACTTAAATGATAACTCAACCCCTGAGCCAATACTTTGTAGAAGCACCTTTGGCTGCAAATAGTTTTCTTGGATATGTCTGTATCAGCTTGGTACACCTGGATTTTCTCCCATTCTTCCTTGCAGATTTGCTCGACCTCGGTCAAATTGGATGGGGAACATCTGTAAACACTCATTCACCTCATTGCACAGATTTTCAATGGGATTCAAGTCTGGGCTTTGGCTGGGCCACTCAAGGACTTTCACATTCTTGTTTTGAAGCCATTCCAGTGTTGATTTGGCATTATGCTTAGGGTCATTGTACTGCTGGAACAGAAATTGTCAATTGTCCCAAACTAAGGTCTTTGTCACACTGAAGCAGGCTCTCCTCAAGAATTTGCCTGTATTTGGCTCCATTCAATGTTTCCTTTATCCTTACAAGTCTCTCAGTCCCTGCTGTTGAAAAGCAAACAGAGTTATGCTGCCACCACTATTGCTTCAAGGTAAAGATTGTGTTCGATTGTTTCTGTCACCCATAGCAATTTGCATTGCAGTGCACTGTGGGACCTTATATAGACATACTGTATGTGATTTGTCCTAAATCAGCCAGTCAATTGAATTGGCCACAGGCGAACTCTAATCAGTAAGTAAGTAAAGTTTATTTATATAGCACCTTTCACAGAGCAAAGTCACAAAGTGCTTCACAGGAGTAAAATAGTTAAAATAAGACCATCAAATAGTAAGAAACAATAAAACATAAAAACAAAGGACATAAAAACACACAGAAATACAGACACAAGAGGCTAGACAAAGGCCAGTCTGAACAGATGAGTCTTTAGCTGCTTTTTAAAAGTGTCAACAGAGACCGCAGATCTTAAGTCCAGTGGAAAAGCGTTCCACAGTTTAGGTGCCACAATTTCAAAGGCTCGATGACCTTTTGTTTTGAGCCTAGAGCGAGGGACAACCAGTAAGCCCTGGTCAGAAGACCTAAGTGACCTGCTGGTAATGTAGGGATGGAGTAGGTCACAGATGTACACAGGTGCCTGACCATGCAGGGCTCTATATGTGATTACAAGAACCTTAAATTGAATCCTAAACTTGATGGGAAGCCAATGTAAGGAAGCTAAGATGGGTGTGATGTGAGCCTGCTGGACCTAATCAACAGCCTTGCAGCAGCGTTCTGGACCATTTGTAGACGGTCCAGGGATGACTTGCTGAGGCATGTGAAAAGGGAATTACAGTAGTCCAGGCAGGATGATATAAAGGCATGAATAATCATCTCCAACTCAGCTTGTGACACAACAGACCTGAGTTTGGCAATGTTTCTAAGATGGAAAAAACATGTACGGGACAATGACTTAATATTTTGATCAAAGTACATAGCCTGATCAAAAATAACACTAAGATTTCTATGGTTAGACCGTACAGTTGAGGAAAGGGACCCAATACACTGAGCAACCTTGGAAACAATACTGTCTGAAGCAATAATAAGAACCTCAGTCTTGTCTGTGTTAAGCTGTAGAAAGTTGTTGGCCATCCAGTCCTTAATGGCAATCAGACAATCGTGCAAAACAGACAACAGTTTGTCAGTCTTATCTGGCTTAAAAGAGATGTACAGCTGAATATCATCAGCGTAGCAGTGATAAGAAATACCTTTAAATTTGCTAATAATCAGTCCTAGGGGAAGCATATATAAAGCAAATAAGATAGGACCCAAAACAGAACCCTGGGGCACACCACAGGATAGGGCAGCAGTTTCAGACATGTAGGGACCAACCGACACAGAAAAACTCCTATCCGAGAGATAGGAGGAGAACCAGTCCAGGGCGCTCCCAGAGCCACCCACCCACTGCCTAAGCCTTTCGATCAGAATGCAGTGATCTACAGTATCAAAAGCTGCGCTAAGATCCAGCAGCACCAAAACGGAGCATTCACCCACATCAGAAGACATCATGATGTCATTGGAGACTCTGAGAAGAGCTGTTTCAGTGGAATGCTTCTGACGGAAACCAGACTGGAACTTATCAAGAATGTTGTGTGCATTCAGAACAGCAGTGAGCTGTTTGGCAACAACTTTTCTAAAATGAGGTTGTAGAGATGCTGCAAAGACATCCAAAGGAATTTGTATGTTCCTTACCTCAGTTTGGAGTGTAACTGCAAAGGCGCTGAATATTTATTGACTCAAAACATTTCAGCTTTTCATTTTTAATTCATTTATAAGCAAGACTAAGAGTCTAACAGCCCCATGACATTGCATTAAGTCTGCAATCTAACTCCCAGCGGCACACTTTCTCCCACGTGACCAAAAATGGTGAACAGTGCGACCGACCGACCAACCGACAATGCGATCCTTAGAGCCCCTGCTGACACGGGGCTAAAAATTTTAATTAAAAAATCCACTTTGACATTATGGGTTATTGTCTATAGACAAACAACACTAATATAATCCATTTAGAATTCAGGCTGCAACCCCACAACATGTGGAGAAAGTCAAGGTAGTTGAACACTTTCTGAAGGTACGGTACTGTCAGGACGCAAAGCCCAGAGATAAAAATAGCATGACAGCTCATCCTCGCTTTCACCTTTACACATAGCAGGGATGACCTGCACCCATACTGTGCTGGCACTGGTGATTCCTTTTCATACTGTACAGCTCCTGAAACTGCAGTGAATGGGTAAACAGCCCAGCATGGCAAAGTTGAGTTCATTTTGAGTTTGTTTCGTTTCAGTTTGATTTGTTTTGATAAACTTGTGTGAAATGGCATACAGCACCAGCCAGTAAAACCAGCCTCAGATTAACTGAGCCTTTGTTAGCTAAGAGTGCAATTTAAGCAATTCCACAATTCAATAGCAAAGTAACAAGGCTGGGGTAATGGCTGCAAGGCTGTAATAAAATGGACAATACAACAGGGCAATTACTTATTTAAAGGTAAACAAACAATGCAAGGGATGCAAGTGTTGATGCAAGTGTTCAGCATCATTGCCCAAAATTGTCCCAGTATGTTTTTTTCCTTTACCAAAGATGAGTTACAGTACATTGTCATTACAATACATGATTGTTATTAGGGTTATTAAAACTGTAATAAATATAGGACTGCCAATTTGTACCTTCATAATTAAACTGTCTATTCCATCCTTCTACTGTATTTTCTTCTGAAGCAGCCATCACTGTGGGCTCTTGAGGCAGTAAAGGAATGAAATCTTGGCTTCTTTGAACTTTCACTCCCAATCACTTGAGCAGGTTGATGGTAGTGTGATGGTAGACAAGCATCCCTCCTCCCAAAAAGAGAGGGGAGGGGAGTGAGAGGGAGACAGAGAGAGAGAAAGCCAGAGATAGACAGAGGGACTGAGAGAAAGAGTGCAGAAAATCAGAGAGATAGAGTCGGTCTAGGAACATCAAAGCGGCCATGTGAGGGGGGTTTAATTTCCCCGGAGAGCCCCGCTGGGATCTTGTGGTCCCCAGTACACCAGTCTGGGCTGAGGAAACCCATTTTGACCAAATGAAACCAAATGGAAACCCCAGGGTGACAGACAGGCCAATTAAGGCTCAACTGATACCACTGGTCCCAGACGACCTCTGACAGGTCAGGCAGTGTGTGTGGAGGGAGGGGAAGTATGTTGCATGCTGCCAGTGTAGCAGTGTAGCCCTATTGTGTAAGACTGTAAAGGACCATCCAACTGTGTGTGTGTGTATATGTGTGTGTGTGTTTGTGTGTGTGTGTGTGTGTGTGTGTGTGTGTGTGTGTGTGTGTGTGTGTGTGTGTTTTCCCAGGTGGAAGACCCAAGTTTGAGCCCACACTTTACAATTCACTTTGCAATCATTAACTTGAATGATTACTTTGTGTATGTATTGTACACACTTGACTTCCTAGGCATTACAGTTTTTTGAAACGATAAAAAAATCTTTTGTGAAGGGTCAGGAGCTGTGTGTGTTAAAAATAAGATTTGCCTGAATAAGCTTTTAAGCTTGTAATCCAACTCACGAAGTGCTGTCGCAAAGGAGTCAGTTCAGTATATGAACTAATCTTAATTAACATAATGTTTCATACTATATGCAAAGTGTCCAACTCGCATCTGGAGTTCAGCTCTATTCAAAAAATCTAACAAGCAGTCCATGAGGAGGGAGCCTCAAACTACAGACCAGCGATTAGTTTTCTCCAGCGCCACAATAAACTGGATAAATTGCCTGAGAGGCAAACTCAGAACAGATAAATTACCCCCGAAATAGCACCACTGCTTGCTGCGATCTGTCTTCATGTTGATGCCTGGTTCACAGAATTAATGAGAGAGTTATGAGCAGATGCTATTGCTGTCTTCATCAAAAAAAAAACAGGATGAATTGCTAACACGAATAAAGTTTTTATAGAGGCGGCAATCACCATATGTATGTCAAAGAGCCAACTCTTTTTTTTTTCTTAAAGGAGAGCAGTTAATTTCACTTTGAGATAGTGTCTTGAAGCTGTGTGAAGGACAAAGTCACACTATCAACTCAATCCTATAGGCCAGTGATTGAAAACCTGGCAAACACATGGCACATTCAAGAAAATGGATGACTTAGCCTCTGTCTGTGTATCACCCTGTTTATTATGTGTAGGGGAAATAGCAGGCAGATATGTGAGATAAACTGAATCGCCTTGACATCGCTGTAAATATAGATGATGATGAGCTGTCATGATGTTTTTAACGCTTTTCCTAAAGCAAGCAGTAAGCATCAGGGCTTGATTTGACACTGTGTTTTAGAAATCCAGTCATGAAGAGAGCAGGTAGCTGTTATCATCAAGTAACTTTTTTTCCCACAGTGCAGCCAAGGGCATCACAGGGCAAATTCAGGTCAGGCAGTCAAGCAGTCAGTCAGTCAGTCAGTCAGTCAGTCAGGTAAGATGTCGCTTCGTGAGACAGCCTCTAGAGGGCGTCTTTGACTAAGAGATGGCCTCTCGCCTATTGGCTAAATGCCACATTCAGTCCCATACTGATAATGCCATATTGGATCTCACACAGAGCCACACTCTTCACCGTCAATTTACAGACATCCACATCTTCTGCTGTCCTGCAAACCTTAACGGTAGGTCACGTTATTACCTGTGGTATGTAAGTGACGTTAGTGAAATTATTTAACCGATGACCGTGTCATAATGCTTCAGTGCAGTGAACTGAATTGAATTGAACACATACGCACATGTACATGGGTCTGTACACGGTCTGGTCTGCTTGTTTAATTACCAAACTGGGTAGTAAGGCAAAATGCAAACTGCTAGTCACAGAAATCTCTTTAGTTGGAGAGTTGATCACCCATGGTCCTTGCTACCATGAAGGACATGTGATACCAACATCTTTTCAGCTGGAATCCTGTGTTGAGAGTGAATTTAGGAAGTAAATGTAGTTAAGTTCTGTTCACTGGACTGAAAAGAGAACTTGAATGTAAAAACCTCTCACCTCTGCCTCTCTGTTGTTGTACTTGAAGGCCTCCTTTTCCATCTCTTTGGCCTTCAGCTGGATGACCTGGTCCTTCATCTTTTGGCGTAGGGCCTCCTTCTCCTTCTTCTCTGCCTTGAGCTCGATGGAGAGGTTCTGGGTGGTCATGGCCTCCTCTGCATGGTGCTTTTTCAGCTGGTGTTCGGAGTGCCTCCACCAGACTCTCCACCTCCTTGATCCTCATGGTCTGCTCATGGTGGCTCAAAGCCTTCTCTTTATCGAGCATTTCTTTAAGCTCCATTTTTTCTTGGAGGGCTTTCTTCTCCTGGTGGAGGGCCATCTTCTCCTCAATCTGTTCCTTGAACCTGATTGCAAGCTTTTCAGTGGTCAAGGCAATCTCTCTCTGGAGAATTTTCATCTCCTCCATTTCCTGCCGATGTGCCTTCTCCTGCTCATGGGCACTCTGGAGCTTTTCTTTCCACTCCTTAATTCCCTTGCGGAGCTCCTCGTTCTCTCTGCAGAGGAACTCCTTCTCTGCCTGAAGGTTAGTGGCCCGCACATGTTCATTCTGGAGGGCCATATTCTCCTTCTCGCAGGCCTGGAGTTTCATGGCCTGCTCCTTCATTGTCCCGCGGAGCTCCTCCTTCTCTTGGCAGAGGAACTCATATTCCTTGTCTGTCTTAGGCCGCCCGCATCTGCTTTGGGCCATCTGTTTCTTGAGTCCCTTCACTTGTTGCTGCAGGCCCATATTTTCATGTGTGCAGTCCTCGTATTCGGAGAGCAGGTCCTTATAGTTGCGCTGGATGCCCGCCTTCTCTGCCTCACACACCTTCAGCTTCCTGGTTAGCTCGATGGGATCCATGGTGTCCTCATTGTGGAGTTGTTCTTTGCACTCCATGTCTAGAGAAGAACCTCCTTCTCTTTGAGGAGGCCTCTACCAATAATCTGTCCAATAATCTGTCCTACCAAAATATCCTGTTTCTGCTTTCTGCTGCTGCTGTTCTCCGCTCTCTCTTCTCCAGGTAATCGTTCACCGTCTTTGCACAAAATGAGCCTCTGTCACTGCTGCATGCTGTTTTATGATTGAGGTCCAATTGCGTCATAAAGAACTGTCAGCAGGCATTTTAACTGCAGTGAAATTATCATATGGCTCTGTCTCAAATGTCTAAAAGGCTGGGACACACAGGATTCAGATCTAAATGTTTGTGATGCAAAACATAATGTGCCACATGAAACGCCCTGAAATGAAAGGAACAGATTATTAATATATACACACATTCAATATCAGTGTTCATTGAGTATGCATGTGGCATAAGGAGTCCTCACAGTGAGGATACTCTAACAGCTAATGTGAAAAAAGGCGTTGCCTAATGTTGTGCCAAAGCAACTGTTGATGATCGATATTAATGGCGTGTCTAATATGTTGCCAAAAGTAATCAGTAACCATTGAGGACTGTGTGAATGCTGTTATTTATAAACCTGATCCATTATACCACCAGGCTCTAACCAACTTGTGCTAATCTTGGCTCGTATCCCAAACACAGAGGACTGATGAGCATTAATCCTCTGAATTAACATTAGTGGCAGCATGAATCAAAGTGAGAGTCACTAAGCAATGCCAGCCTTTTAGAAATGGCTTTCCAAGCAGAAGTTTAATGTGTTTTAACACATAATTTGGCTGTGGATTAGAACAAATGTCTTTCATTTCACGTTTCTTATGGACGTGTGAAATAGTGTGAGGTATTTCTTAGATAATGATTTATACATATTCCAAACAATTTATGAAATATTTCTTTAATCATGTTTTGATTTCCACTTATATTAATATCTGAGATTTGTAAAGAATCACATATTTAAAAAGTTACAGAGTTGAAATATTCGGCACTGTTACTCACGGCCACATACAATATAAACTGATTAAAGTCTAGCTCTATATCAAAAGGAATAAAAATAAATGACGTTAATGTTAAATGTTACTGTATGTGCCAAACTCGGAATATGAGACGCACTGAAAATAAACATCTTAATGGGTTCGTTGACTCTGGAACTGGAAATAACCATGTGAGTTTTTTTATATCTCTGTAACGTTTCAACTGCTAACAGGTCCTTTTTAACTTTCAATCACATTTCCCAAGGTAAAAATGTTCTTCTTTCCTCGTCCCTAACTCTCACTACAGTTTTTGTTCTTTCCTAAATTTAACCACACTCTAAAAAAAGTCAATGTCAAACATGAGATTCACTAGGGGCAGCTGAAAATGACCTGTATGCCAGGTAGTTTGACTGCAATATTCATAGCTAAATAATATCTTAAAGGTACGTGCTATCACAGTTAATTAGGCTATATTCAAGCTCTCCAGTGTCTGAACCACCCAACAATAGGCTACTGTAGGTGCTAGATGCGTGCTTTTTTATCTGCCTTTGCTGCATCACATTCACAGTACATTTTACAGTCTGCACCTGGGTTAAAGTTGCAATCCACAATGTTTTTGACTGTCTAAATTATCACAAAGGTGCCTGAAGAGTTTAACATTATAGGCTTAAAAACCCATCAAGATCCTAACAATCAATGAAATCCTATAAATGTAAAGCCTCTACGAACGCCCAGTTCAGTTCAGTGAAATATAGTCCAGTGAAAGGCCGAGCACTCTCAAGATGAGTGAACATGGACTGCTGACGTCCAATGAGAAATAGATCATGGGAGCATTCTGCAGCCTGACATGCAGTTTTCTGTTTCCTTTCAATTCAATTCAAATTCTGAAATGAATCTGCTCAAATGGTTCCCACACCTAACAAAATTGCTTGGTGAAGTCAATTGAAATGTATAGTGCAGGCAGGAAAAACAAAATAAAATTAATCATATTTAATGTTTTGTTCTTTTTTGTTTTTTTCAATTTGATTAAGGAGGTACAGGGCAGTGTTTTTCATATATTCTTTTGGCAGGAAGACCATTACAGCAAGAAACATACCACCGTGGCAATTTCTCCAAAACATAAACCAGTATGGGCCCGATGTTCAGAACTGATTCCTTTATAAAATGAAGTAACTAAATGAGAACAGTTTTAGCGCTACAACCTGAGAGAACCAAATCTAAAATTACTTCACCAGTGGCTCTGTGTCTGGACTTCCTTGCACAGCCTGTAGGGCATGGAAGAGTCCGAGTAGGTTGTTACTGCTCACAAATCAAGAAGTTTCCTAGAAGAAGAAACCTCATTACTGACATCCAGTCCATCCAGTCTATCAGTCTATGTTCCCTTCTGTCATTAAAACAAGTGAAAATTAGCTTAGTGCTCATTTCAAGCTCACCACCTGTTTTGTCTGTGAAGCTGACCACCAGAACAGCTTAAAGTATCAAACCCAAATATATCGTACATATATTGTACATTCAAAATTTCAAATAATTCCCAACATCTAGGCTAAGCAGATGACAGCATCACACAAACAACTAAAATTAAGACCCAAGGCAACCTGTCTCTCTGTCTGTCTCTCTCTCTCTCTCTCTCACACACACACACATGCACTCAGACACACATATGCACACACACACACACTCAGACACACATACACCCACACAGCACCCACAATGTCTCTCCTCAGTTATTTCAAGCCTAACCGCCGCTTTAAGTGGCTCGCTTAAAAATAGGCAAAAAAAATACTACGGAGCTCTAAGGCAAACACAAGTTGTGGGAGCAAGATGCACGATTGTAGAGTGACATTGTGCTGATTACACTTTAATTTATAGATAACAAATTTGAGAATAAACTATAAGAATAAACTAACTACCGTTTCTCACTGCAGCCGCTCACTTGTAGCTGACAAGTGAGCGGCTGCCACTCGAAGCGAAAAGAGTCGTGCAGTGGGAATATGGGCTCTGATTGGTCAAGTGACAGCCAATCGTGATGCTGGACAACTTTGCCCCCAAGGAGGACCTATACCAAAGCAAACACCATAAGTGGCTCTAAAAAATAGATAACTTATATTAATATTTCTCTAGGATTGTTGCTTACTATGCTCACAATTCATATATAATTACATTTGAGCTCATTGTGTCTTGGTTCCTGTAGTGAGTGCTTTGTGATATTCATGAGCAGTGCATTCACTACATATGAAGTTAACTAGGTTAAGTCTGGTATGCACAGAACACATACACATTTGGGCACATGAAAAATGCATGTCTTGAAACACATTTGCATGAACCTCAATGGGAAGCCTAGAAAAAAATCTATTCATTATGCATGTGAGTTATTTCTATCACACCCCAGTACCTGATTAACTCCTTGTCCTCAGAAAGGATATCCCCCCCCCCCCCCCCCCCTCTCTCTCTCTCTCTCTGTGTCTTCCCATAATTTCCAAACGCCCCACTGGGATAAGAAGGACTATTACAGCTATTTTTGAACATACGCTGATGTTTCACAACAGCGGTCCATACCATTACAGCTAGTGCAATAGGAAACACAGAGGGGGGTGGAAACTTATAATAACTTGTCCGTGTGTGTGTGTGTGTGTTTAAGTGTGTGTGTGTGTGTGTGTGTGTGTGTGTGTGTGGACAGACAGATTGAGAGAAGGAGATCGGAGAGAGAGATAGAAGATGAAGGACGGTATGGGAGGTGGGGAGGGGGAAGTTCACAGCCCAAGGCCTCACACAGAGAGCGCAGATGCTAGTTGACATTAGAAATAAACTTCTGATCGCCCCTGTACTCCTTGTAGAACAGGACTCACTTTGCCTGATCCAACTGATGTGTGCACCATTAAAGCAGCGTGTGTAATGTTTCCTGTTGTCAGCCCACATGAGGCAGTCAGCCTGTCAAAATAAAGAAACTGTGTGTACTTCCGCTGAGGTTGGACTTGTTGTCTTCCAGTCGCAAATGTCCTACTGATGTGCACCCTGTATACGCTGGTTGGGTGTGCAGTGTGCAGCAAGTGGGTATGCACCCAAGCATATGCATGCAAAGACTTAAACACACACACACCGACTGTAGCAGAAAAAAAACAGAGAAAATGAAAAAGGAGAAACTTTGAAGTCCTCAGCAGCACTGTATCCTGTCTCCTTTGTGTTGCTATGTGCTGCTTCCCTAGATACTGAGTAATGTACACTGTGGTAGGGAAGGCACTCCGTCCCTGACAGTTTATGCATACAGCTAAGTGCAAGGAGTGCCTCAGCAATGCAGCGACAATTACTTCCACCTCGCTTGATGAGAGTGCCCTTCCATGTGCTCTTCCCAGTCTTCCCCCCATGCTCCCTTAACCCCCTGCACTCTTTCATCTATCCACCACTCCATTTGTCCACCCATCCAAGCATCCATCAAGCTATCTGGGCATCCAGGTCTCCATCCATCCTTCCATTCTTCAATTCCTCCCTCCAGCCAGCCAGCCAGCTCTCCATCCATCCGCCCACACTGTCACATATCCTTCCAGCCTCCCATCCATCCACCCTCCTCTCCACCCCTTCATCTTCCTCGCTGACCTCCGGCCCAGAGGTCCTGATCAGGAAGGAAAGCCAAAGCAGATTAGAGGATTTGACAGGCTCCCCTCTTTTCAGCTGACAGACACTTTAGCTGCAGAAATGTAGGTCAATGACTTGAAACTCATTAGTACACAGCACAGAAAAGTGAGAAGGAGAGACAAGAGCATTTGTCTCTAAGATATATCCTTGTGTTTTTGTCAGCAAATGGTAGATGTCTCGGTGTTAAAGACCTTAGAAAATGTTTCCACAAAGGAAACTTTTATATTAACCTTTAGTATCAAAGAGGCGCAACAACAACAACCTTGATTGGTAATCATGTAGTGCGCTGCGTGAAGCCGGTCTGTGGATTCTGGTGATCGACAGGGATTAAACTTCACAGGCTGGTTCTGCCATCTTTGTTGAGTTTAACAGCTCCAATTCCTACTGAATGACAGCAAACAGACACAAGAGAAATGGGGTTTAAAGATGTTCGAAGATGTATTTTTAATGTATTTTTAATGTTGCCCATTTCACCCAGTGGTGCACAGACAGTCACCTCCTCCTCAACGTCACCAAGACGAAGGAGCTCATCTTTGACACCCTCAATAAACTCACCACCCCTCATTGCCCCACTTCCATCAACGGCCAGCCAGTGGAAATGGTGAAGAGCTTTAAGTACCTCGGCATCATCCTGGACAATAAACTGAGCTTTGATCACCACATCACAGACATCCATAAACGCTGCCAACAAAGACTCTCTGCCATCCGCAAACTTAGGGCTCTCTCAGTCAAACCCCACCTCCTGCTCCATCCATCCTCCTGTACTGCGCCACCTGCTATTTCACCATGCTCACCCTCACCAATAGAAACAAGCTCCTGAAAATCACTAACATATCTTCTAAAATAATTGGCCTCCCCACTCCTAAACTGCCAGCGCTCATTGACACTGCCACCACTCGCAGAGCACTGACCGTAGCACACGACCCCTGCCCCCCCCTCAACCCACGCTTCACCCTCCTCCCCTCTGGCCGCAGATACAGACAACTGCTCTGCAAAAAAAAACACGCTTTGGGAGGAGTTTTTTGCCCTCAGCAATCAGTGCCTTAAATAGCCTGGGCACACTGTAACAGACTTGTGTTGTTGTGATGTTCTTGTTTGTTTATACCCAGTTTTGAGCGTTACTTGTTTTGAGTGTTTGATTGTGTACAGACTGTGAAAGCAAATGTCCTCTAGAGGACAATAAAGAATGAATATAATCTGAATCTGAATCTGAATCTGAATCTAATGTTTAGTGCTGGGCGGATGACTAAGGTGGTCAGTTGGTTTAATAGTACCAGGCAAATTTAATAAATAGTGGAAACATAATTGAAAAGTATATTTAAACCCTTATCTCATCAGCCACTGCAGTGGACACACTAAAAGTCATCCATTTAAACTGATTTTGACAATGATTTTAAGACCTTTATGAACATTCAGCATGAATAAATTTGGTGTCAATGGAAATATATATTTTTTTTACCTTTTCATTTAAAATCCCCGACATTATAGCTAAAGATAAACTTTTAGAAGTTCTTAGAAGTGTCTCCCTTTACCCATCCCCTCACCCATCTTGCCTGAACTACATTTTCTCTGGGTTTACTGTGACCTAGAAATGTAATAGTAGACCAAAGTTTAAAACTTTGGGGTACTTTAACACCCCATGACCCCACAGAGACGTATGCCTAACCTTTCTCCCTAGGGGTCACTACTGCTGGTGTCAATAAACCTTGAGCTCCCTTGATAAGGCAGCAGTGGACGGAAATGTAATTCAACTGAATCTTTACTGCTGGATAATCTCCTCTAGCAGCTCACACGCTGTGGGAATTGAATCAAACACAGCGAGAGCCCCGCTAGCCTTTCCGCAGCACCCCCCCTCTCCTCCCCCCTCCTCCCTCCTCCTCCCCCCTCCTCCCTCCTCCTCCCCAGTCTCTTCTCAGACTCATCAATCAGGCTCAATCACTTCCACTTAAACAAGGCTCCCCTTTATCCCCTGCCTTGGAAGCTCTATAAACTCTCTATAAACCAAGGCCTGAAAGAAATTAGATTGATGTTGAGAGAGAGAGAGTTTGGACTTCGTTTTTTTTCAGTTTGGTTGATAACTACAGGATCTTAGTTTGAGGTTTTTAACCGTTATCTATAGGCTGGGATTGGCCGGACAGATGGTGGCAGGAAATCCATATTGTGATTCAAGGTGCGTGTCTGCCAGAGTGTGGAAGGATAACTTTTCTGTCTGCCCGTCATCAGCAAAGGAGGGTGAGGCGGGGAGGGGTGAGAAAGTGGGATGAGCCGGTGGCAGAGAATGAGGCAGTGAATTGAGAGTGTAGACATAGGAGTGAGGCAGAGGGATATGGAGGGACATGTCCCATTGGTTAGCTAGTAAAGGGTGAGAATGGAGAGCAGGGGGAATGTGCTGAGGAAGGATGTGGAAAAGGAAGGCGATGGTGGTTTTTGAAGAGTGAAGAAAGGCAAAGGGTTTTTTAAGGAGGAGGAATGAAACTATAGGAGAGGGATAGAGCTGTTTTGTGTCTGCAAGTGATCACACTGGCCAGGGGGTAAGAAATGGGCATGGTTTAGGAGTAGTAACCAAGGAGCTGTCAATGGTTAAAATTAATCCAACAAGTCTTTCCATTTACGCAGACGGCATCCGCTACATGGGACCAGAAATATGAAAATACTGTTAAATGGTGTAGGAACAAAACACTACCTTAGTTTGCAAACACCTGTATTTTAACAAAGTGTAACTTAATGGTGTTTAAGCAAATAATGCCCCAAATACATTTCAGTCAGGATATTAATACGGTTATATGGTTATGACATAAGTAGCTTCAATGGAATAGATCTGCTTTTATGGCTCGTTGCTACACATGCATTCGACTTTAATCAAGTAGTACATAAACCCCATATAGTACATGAAAGCAGATCTAAGCAGGTGGAGCTGGGGACGGGGTAGATGGATAAAAGCAGGAAGACTTTCATGACAGAACAGCAGCAGGAGTAGCAGTCTGCACTGCGAGCTAAACAGTGAGCGAGTACGTGTCATTTGTGTGTGTGTGTGTTGATTGGTTCACTTGTAAACACGCGCTGCTGAGTTAGTCCAATCAGCTGAAGCCAGCTAGAGTTTCCTGACTGAACTTGCGTTGCTAATGAGGGTGAATTCAGCAAAAGTGGGGCATTAGGTCAAGTGGGACACATACAGTATGCTATATAAGAGCTATAAAAGTAAATGACTTTGGGCTTTGGCTGGGAACAATAAAAAACAACGGTTGATTCCTATATTTATAATGATTCTTATTCATCCCACAATTCTTTTTTTTTAAAGATTATGTTTATGGAATTTCTGCTTTATTGGACAATACAGTTGAGAGAGACAAGACAGGGGGAAGAGAGAGAGGGATGACATCTGATAAAGGTCCCAGGCCCAGATTCGAACAGGACATCACGGTTACATGGTATCTGCCTTAGTCCACTGAGCCACAAGAACACCCTATCCCACAATTCTTTATGTGGCATTTATGTGGATCCTCCACATCTGACAGAGTACAAAATCTCAATGTCAGAGGCGGGTATGTTGACTAATTGTGATACCTCGGTATAGCTACTGTTAACAAATGACACCATGGTAGAGATGATTGGTAGCCTCTATCTCACGCAAGATGTATTGATAGTAATAGTGAAAATGAAGACCACATTCCTATAAACCCTGTTGCTTCCTGTTGCAGAAGAGGAGAAGAGGATGCTGCTACTTGTTTTTTTTTTTTGTCTTTCACTCTACTGAAAATGCCGAAACATATTGGAAGTGACTTTTCATTTCACTCATTCTTCCTTCTGCCATTGTGATAAATGCTGAAAGCTTTTTGTGTCGTAAAGCAATCTCACTTCATGCCGTAAAGCAATCCAGCAGATTTCATGTGAAATCCGACCCGGTGGCACACAATATTCCCAACAAATGTCTTGTTTGTTTACGGTAATTATACTAATGTCTCAAAAATAAAGTAGTGATGATTTATTGATGTTAAAATGATATACATAGAACCTTTAAGGTTATGTTCATCATCAACTTTTTAGGTGAAGATTACGGTGCTTTCTGGCTTTCCATCATAGCCAGAGAGTAACAGTCAAGTTTAGGGGAAGGGTTAGAGAGGACAGATGTAAAAGTGATGGATGGGTGAAAGAGTGTTGAAAAAGGCAATGTACTGCAGGACTAAACTCTGGAGGACCTGGCATGATGTCAATATGGCTCAGGCTAAATGCTGTGCTTGTATTCATTGAGCCCATTCCATCCATTTCTTCAACCTGTCATTCCCCCCCATCTCTAATGTCACCTCCGTCACCCTGACATGTCGACACACTCTCTCTCTCTCTCTCTCTCTCTCTCTCTCTCTCTCACACACACACACACACTCTTTCTCTTTCTCTATGACGAAACTCATTCTTGGAAATACTGTAGCCCAAATGAATGCTAGTTTTCCTGCCTTGATGACGACTTGTGTGACATTTTGCTGTGTGGAGACACGGTGTCACTGCAGCTCAGAGTAAATGCTGTATTTGTTTTCCAATCAATCTCTTCATACCTCCATCTATCTATCTCTCTTTCCACCTCACTGTCATCCTGACACTGGGCCCTCTGGCATCTCTCTCTCTCTCTCTATCTCTGTCTCTCTCTCTCTCGCTCTCTCTCACACACATACACACTTTCTCTAGTGTTATAGCTCTCTTGCTGTCTTCTTTGAAAAGGGGAGTTCAAAGATAAACATGTAACATTTGAAATCACCATATTTAACGTTTGCGTTATAGAAAATGCAAAAAGCCTGGGTGCAAAGGAAAAGGGGGTCAAAGGAAAAGGTTAACGAATTAAGCCTGAATCAATAAATAAAGATCCACACAAGCACAAAGGGAGGCTGTGAAGCTGACCGGCTTAACAACGCATCTTCTCACAAGCGTAAAAAAAAAAAAAATACATCAGCGAGCGACACAGTTTGCACAGAGCTGCATTAGGTTGAGTCTGCACCAGAAACAGGACTTGCTCTGTATCAAAATCTGATCACACTCTAAGAAATGATACAGCGCAAATGGGTTTTTGTGTCTTTGAAGAGCCAAGTGAAGTAGAATAACCTCTATGAGCACATCTTCACACATCATGTACCTCTGTGTTTGTTTACGTGTGTGTGTGTGTGTGTGTGTGTGAGTACTCAAATTAACCTAGGAATAGCTTGGAACATTGCACCTATTTCCTTTACCCCGGTGCTCAAGGTAATGTTTTATTCTCTCACAGAAGAATGAGAGAATGTGCTTTCCCATCTCTGCACAAGTTTCTGCAGTCACGCCTGTACGACCAATAAGTGCTTCTTAAACTGTTCTATCTTTATGTCGTGACCTCTGAAGCAGCGGTGTGTTTGTGTAGGTGTGTGTGTGTGTGTGTGTGTGTGTGTGTTTGCATGCCCTTGTGAGGACAGTTTGCCATACCTCACACGTGGAAAAGTTATTTCTAGCATTAGAGGGAAGGGTTAGTACAGGTTGCTGTCAGAATTAGACACTGAGGGTTTAGGTCAAGGTAGGGAATGTGTACTGTATTCTGTCATTGGGAGTAGCTATACAGGTACAGTAGCAAAAAGATGCGTGTGTGTGTGTGTATATATGCACATTTGTGTGTGTATATTATATTCCTTTTTCATTTGTTATTTTTTTCTGCTTCATACAAGATTTTCAAACACACCAATAAACATTTGTGAGCGACCTACCAATATATTCTTCACCAATAAAACAAAAATGCTGTCAACTGCCTTCTTTCCTTGCTTCCATGCTGCTTTTATCCTTGTTTTCCTTCCTGTCATCATCCCCTCCTTCACTCTGTTCTGCTCCCTTCATTTCTTCTTTCGTTTCCCTCTAGTCTTCCATTCATCTCTGCTTCCTTTCTTCCCTCCCTGCGTCCTTTCGGCCTCGCTTTCCTCGCTATAATCTGCCCCCCTCCCTCGGTCTACTTATTTGCTTTAATTTCATCATTCCTTCCCTCCCATTATTTTCTTCCGTTCCGAATCGCTTTCCTCTCTCGTCCCTCCTCCATCTCTCCCCTTCCTTTGTCCTTCTCGTCTCTCCTCAGTGGTCATCTGCTGAATGATTCACCTCTCCCTGATGACTGTGACCACTCCTCGACCGCGTCTGCATGTTAAATTAGAGTCTTTCAAACTCATGTACACACACACACACACACACACACACACACATACATTCAAACACAGACGAGACAAGAGACAGAAAGGAGAAAGAAAGACATTGATGACAGATACACAAACATGCTGTTAGTCATTCTCATGCGTCCTTGTAGGCTTTCATGCCCTTTTAAGAGTCTTGCCTTGTTCTCTGATTAACATTCTAAAGCCGGCCTCTTTCTTTTTTTTTTTTTTAAATGGGCAGTCCAGACTTATCAAGTATTATTTATTTCTTTATTGAGATGGATATGGGGTAGGAGAGAGTGTCCTGGCAGGATTCAATTCTTGGCCGGCAAAGATACGCGTCGCTCCAAAGAGTCATCTGTCGCACTTTCTCTGGCCGGTTGCCCATTTTTAAATGATTACCTTTTATATTCATTGCTTTCTAAATATCCTCAAAATCAATTTCAGTTCCATAAATGGTATCATTGCTGTCAGGTGAAAACCTCGTAACTCCAATTTTGGTGACTTTCATGTTATAAATTCAATTGAAGGATAACAAGTTATTCTGTGGGTTGAGACAATTCTACAGCCCTTGAAACCCTTTAAAAACCAGTTAGATAAACTCAGAAATGCATAGCTGTCAAGTTAAAAACACAGCTTATTTACTGAAAAGTTAACATTTTTGGCGATGCAAGGTTTTCACCTGACTACAGTGTTATGTAATGTGTGTAGTACGATTCCCTATCACTGTTATAAAGACACAAACTTGTCTCTAATGATATTGTTAATCATTGTGTGTATTGGCTCTCTTGACCCAGACGTCTCCGCAGTCGTCGTCCACACAGTCAGCTTCCAAGACCATGCAGGGAATCCTCTGAAAAGGTGCTGTCAATGATCACCAGTCTTTGTGTGTATTGCTTCCCATCGACCCGTCCGTCTCCACAGTCGGTGTCGATACAGCCGGGTGTTTGAGCCAGGTAGGGAATCCCATGATAGGGTTGATCCATTAGATCAGACGATTGACCAGAGCTACAAATCAACAAAGGCTTGGGCAGCTCTGCTGTATCTTGGGATTCATCAGTTTACTGTGTAGCTTTGATTAAAGCCGGGGTAAGATGTGTGATGTTAGGAGAGGAAACTACAACATTTGAATTTCTTCCTGTCGTATTACATCTGAAATAAACATTAATTCTTCAAATCACACTTGGACCACTAAGTAGAGTCATTATGGTCATGGCAGATTTAGGCCTTTTAGGGCCCCACTGTACAAGCTTTAGGAGTTAATCACCTACTAAAATACTGAATATTGACAACATCATATCCTATTTGCTAGGGATGGGACGATATATCGAAATTCAATATGTCACAGTGCAAAAAAGTGACAATATCGTGTGGCAGAAAAATGAATCACGATATTAGCTGCATTTTATTCTGTAATAATAAATGAGATGGTTTGCCAATCACAATTTCACAAGCTCTCCATCAAATTATTTTATTTGCACTTTGTAAAGACATTTTTAAATTGTTGTTTACATTCTATCAAGCCAATGACATTGCTAGAAAGATTTGTGGCTCCGATATAAACATAATTCTGCAGTCATACTTTGTTGTAATTGAACTTTTATTCATTACATTGTATCCTGGTTGTATCAAATTGTGAACCCCATATCGCGTATCAAATCATATTGTGGGATAAGCATATTGTCCCATCACTACTATTTGCATGAATTAACACTGTTGCTGCTGCCAAGGCTGAGAGGTTTGCTGGAAGAAACTTGCAGATAGTGTAAATGCATAAGTACATCGGCTTATCCACTGTCCTGCCATTAAGGCACAGTGGTCACACTTTTCATTGATACAACATTATGTCATCACATTGAAGCTGTGAAGATTTTCTATTCACAAAGTCGGCCTCCTGTTCCCCAGGGCTGCGGTGATGGAATATGGGTGCAATCTGTTGCACTAATCATTCTCGGGAGTCCTATGAAAGAATTTCAGCACTTAATATGCAACAGGAAATTTGATTCATTATTGATAAAAACAGTCAGCTAAGTGGGGAAATGACCTGGAAATGCTACAAACATTTATAATATCTCTGATAGTCCACAGGAGGATTGGTGAGGAGGTCGGCTTTTTATACGTTTGGGTCCGATAGCCTGAACATAACCTAAACAAGCAGGTCAGGTGTTCAGGTTAAGTTACCATGGTGATCTACCCTGCTGAAAAGTAAGCCGCCATCATGAGATTACTTTACTGGCTCCTGCTCTAAAGCAATAAAAACACACTATGGTAAAAGTTTTGTTTTATGAATTAGGCTTACTACTCAACTCAACTACTCAATTATGCATCCACCCCATTCCAGTTATGTTTGTCCTTTGAAGTTATGAAAAGAGCTCTCAATCAAGTCAATTTTCTTTTCTAAATAAAAAATGCTTTTCCCACTAAACAAGCACTGTAGTTTACTTACACTTCAAAGCAGAGGGCTAAGGTCAAATGCTTGTTTCAGAGAGCCAAAGCTCTTTCAGCATCTTCAATTATTCATGTCAGAGTTATGTTCATCACCTTGTGAGACAGAGTAAGTGTACATATGCACATGCATGCCTGGATGAAGGAAACTCTCTCTCTCATGCTTTTTTATACATACACACACACACACATGCACACTCACTCACAGTAAAACATGAGTATCTATTTATTTATGTTAAACATTTTACCTTGTAAAGCACTTTGTAACTCCATTGTGATAAGTGCTCTGTAATAATATAATATATACAAGTGGTGAAGAAGAAGAGGCAGTGAGCAGACGCCTCATACCATGTGTGAAAAGTGGGTGAATTTGTGAGTTTTGTTGGTCTGCTTCACTTTCTGCATCAGGAGGCTTTCAGAAGCAGTCTGACACATCACAGAAAGTAGTATTGTTCACATTCCTAAAAAAGGGAAATACACTGCAAAAAAAAATCAATTTGTCACACAGTGACCAAGAAATGTGGTGTGGGCGTAAAGAAGAGCAGGAGTAGGTGCAAACAAATCTAGAATTTTTTCCATCAAGAAGTTATCTGTTATTCCCAAATCCAATACAATACAATAAGTTTCCAAAGGGAACATTCACAGGAGGCCCCTACATGCTCACTGCATTACTGCTGCATTACTGCTGCAAATTCTTTTTTTTTTTTTGGTATGGAAATTAGTTAAGATTGGAGTTGTGTGTTACAATATGCCTATCTACAACACTGGGGAATTAATCAATAATAATAAGAGAAGAAAGTTATTATAGAAAGCATTTTGGAGATTTAGAAGCCACTGTATAGGCCACTTACTTGAAGTGCAGTTACACAATAATGCATCTAATAACTATGCATCAAACCCTGAAAATATTACATACAGGTTATGATTTTTTTTTTTTATGTCACTACAACTGACATGTCTGGAAGCAGAATTTCCATTCATTCCTTTTGGCCAACATTATAGTGCAGCAGTGTGCTTCCCCCTTTGAAGACTGATCTCCCTGCTCCCTTCTCTGTTTCCTCAGCTCCAGGGTTCAAAAACACTCCTGCTTTCAGTGTTAGTTCTTGCGGTGGTTTAGTTTATGGATGAACTGTGATGTACCAACCACCTACTATTAGCCCCAGAAGCATTTTCTAAACCCTGCTCCTGCCACCACTGTTGGCAGCGATGGTTTGACAGCAAACAATTAGCTGGTAAGCTGTCAAATAAGCTTCTTTAACAGGAGGAGGAAATTATAGGACTAATGTTACTCTAGTGCATCTTTACAGTGGATTACGCTGTTGATTACCAGTCGTCCTCCTCACATCCTCAAGTCAGGACTCCACACACACTGTAGCCTAGACGTTAGAGAACCAGGATTGCAACTGGATGGTTGCTGGCTTCAATTCCTGGACTGGCAGGTAAAATCTAGGTGGAGAAATTGCAATAATGCTCTCTTTTCCCAGTTCCAGTGCAGCCACCCACCAGGGCAGCAGTAAAAGATTGTGGTTGTTTTGAGGGTGTTAGTATAGTAGTATTTTACCATCAAGAAATCATTACCACATCTCTGAGAAGATTGGCAGCCTCTATAGGACATTGTACTTCATGTGCTTTACGACACAAAAGGGTATTTCTTCATGGCACAAAACAGGAACAGAGCTAAAGCTTTCAGAGTTTCTCATAATGGTAGATGATGGAAGGAGTGAAAGGCAGATGGAAAAATCACTTCCAACATGTTTATCCTCTTCAGTCAAGCGAAAAAGAAAACGTTTGACCGAAGAAGCAAAGATCCTCCTTGTGACAGGAAGCAACAGGGTTTATGAGAAATGTGGTCTTAAATTTGAGAAACACAAGCACTAGCCATCGATGTGAAATGGAGGCTACCAATCGACTCGACCATGATCTCATTTGTTCACGGTAATTATACAAAGGTATCACAATTAATTTGCCAGTGATATATTGATGTTTAGAAGTGCTACGCGTAGCACCTTTGAGTAGAACTGACACGGCAAACAGTTCAATTAAAACAGAACATGAGCCTCGTTTCTCCCCCATTATGATCAGTAATTGATACCTGATGAGATTCAGTTGTGGCATGCTTGTAAGTGAATCTGATTTCATTTCATTTTTTAATAATAGTGATTAGTCTATAAAAACAGTGTAGTAAATAGCCTACACTATGGTCGTCTCTAATTTCAATCATGCAATAAAAATTTGTCATTCGTCCTTCATAGTCTCTCCTGATTGGATTGCATAACTTTTCTTGGAGAAAGCTGTATCGATGACGCACGCTGGTGCAATCAAATATGAGTTTGTTCAAGCGGAAAACAAATCCATCTTAATGGAATAATGACATGCAGTGCAGAGGCTGAGTGGCCGGGCCCAGTGGGCATCAACTGAGGCTTTATCAGGAAGCCTTAATTATCATGTGTGATGAACTCTACGGCCCTGGGCTGCACCGACACGCACCCCAAGTGATGTAAATAATGTCACAACTCACTGGTTGATTCACCCACAACGACAAATCTCTCTCACTGTAATATTTTTTCCTGCATCTGTCTGTCTGTCTGTCTGTCTGTCTGTCTGTCTGTCTGTCTGTCTGTCTTTCTTTCTTTCTTTTATTATTTAGTATTTATTTCATGTGCACCTATGCATGCATGCTTCTGTCCTTGCCATTTGCCAGAGGGAATGAAAAATATCCTTTCCCAAAATCAACAGGATAAGAAAAATCTCTTCTCTTCTCTTCTCTTCTCTTCTCTTCTCTTCTCTTCTCTTCTCTTCTCTTCTCTTCTCTTCAAATAACAGTGCATATATGCAACAGCAGATGACATTCAACACATTCACTAGTAAATAATAGCATTTGGTCCATCTATTAAATAAATGGACCAAATACTGTCTGATATCTATATTTTAAAAAAGCCAAAGGTCAACAGAAGCCTGGATACTGTAGATCAGCTGTTCTGTGTTGGTGGTAAAGATGTGTGTTGTGCTAGCTTCCGCAAATGCCATTCTCCTGTCAGATGACAATCATATTTGGTTGTTGGGGATACGAGAATCCATCTATCCAGTTTTCTATTGAAATTCTACTGCTGAATCTTTTTAATTCGCTGAAATTCTAATGCTGTGAACAGGTGTTATGGACCCAAGTTGTCATGAAACATACTCAGCACATAAATGACCGTGTAAAAATTCAGTTCAAGTGAACAAAGGACAAGAACAAACAAAATTGGAGTTACATGGTTTCCACTCAACATTCTTGGCTGGGTGTGTTCACTCCAGTCAGGAATCAGAGTGTTGTGCTGAGAGGTTTAGATAATGGAGGCTGCGATAATAGATGCTCGGCTGGCCAGACGTACTTGCAGGGAGAAACTGTCTTGTCATAGCAATTAAGCATGGTCCTTGCTTTGTCTCTGCCAAATGATGTGCACCTTTGTCACAACAACGCAGCAGAAACGATGCTGTGAACACAGCAGACCTTGCAGAGCCAGAGACTGTTCATGGATGACAGCTTCTGAAGAAACCAGTGGAACAGTAGAATGCTTTATTTACCATCCACTGCTTTCTGCACAGTAGTGATATTAGGTATTATATGCTGTGTTACCCTTTTATTTTAAGTAACTTATTTGATGCTATAAATTGATCGTTAAACTGAATCATAAATTTACTTTTTTTTTCTTAGTAAGTTTCAGTTTCATGCTTTTACAGTTCAGTGTGCAGTAGTATGCACAGGGCTTCTGCAGATAGCAAAATATATTGCAATTAATTACTTGCAATTACAACTTTTAAAGATTTTATTGCAATGAATAAAGCATTTTGACCTTACGGCTGCAATCAGGTCATAAGAAATATATGAAATGTTGTATTTCTCAATAAAATGTTTTATGTACAAATAAAAGAGACAGTGTGTGTGTCAGTTTATTGGTGTGATTTGCTGGATTTAATTGATTAAATTTGTTAACAGACTAATTAACCAGCCAATTAAGCATTAAAGCTGAACTGACACTTCCCCCACCTCTTACTGATACCACTAATTACAAACACATACGCTCCAAGACTGATGTAATTCACTGTAATGTTTGATAACATCTGCATGCCTGTCCGAATCATGTATGTAAACAAGTGATGGTGACAGCTATTCAACTGTAAGAATCTGAATTCCTGATTCAGAGAAAAAAAAAAAAAGAAGCAATTTACATTAGATTCACTGACTCTTATGGATGAAAGTGATGAGAATTTTAGCTTGGAAAATTGAAGGCAGTCAGAGGAGCAGAGGATGTGCTTGGTAACCTTGCCTAAAGGCATGGGTAAGAAATAGAATCACCCAAACAAGCCAAAACAAGCTGAGTGGAACATAAGGGAGAAATCCACCCTCTGATCCTCTTACACTGTTAGATATCATCAATCTGTGATGTTCAGTGTGTTCCAGGAGTTATTTTGTGATGAAGTGGTGTAATTTGATTTCTTGGTGTACCCACTTTCCCTCAACCTGCCTCGTCTGCTTCTACTTCAGTTAGAGATTTCCTGCATTTTCCCAGAATGCCTTTAGACAACCTCCAGAGAACTGGTCTGAACTTGTTCCATTCAGCTGTGGGTTATGTGAGATGGGAGTAAAGTTATCGTGATATTGGATATTTTGTGGATATTCATTTTTTCCCCCTTCAATAACTTGTAAAGCAGCAGGTCAACCCTAACTCTAGTTCTTATGGGAAACAAACAGGCTATTGACATTTTAATGTGTTTTTACAAGAAAAATGTTTTTTTCAAATATTGAAACTATTGGTTGTAAATTGTTCTTCCTCTTCCAGTAACCACAAATATATTTGTCAATGTTTTGTCAATTTTACTTGTTTGCTTTACAAATGATTGAAGGTGGAAAAACGAATAACAAATATCCAAGATCCGATATCAAGCAAACATGACTCTGGTTTTTACGTGCAGGTGGAGAGAGCATTAGCCGCTCGCTGTGACACGCCTCATCTGCTAACACAACATGTCTTGTGGCTGCATTGCATTCTGGACTTTTCAGGCTTCTGTTGGTGGAGAAATGAGTATCTCTTCTTCTACAGTGGCTTTCTCCTGTATGATTGTTGAACAACTATGAGTCTAGAAAGAAGCCCTTGCTGTTTGATTCTGAGGGATTGACACCAAAACCTGATGTTTGATGTTTTAGATGTTTTAAACTCTACGAAACTCTTGACCTGACGTTGTCTACGTCTGGCCAGTTATCCACGGAGATAAGATAATACACCTCCAAACAACAAGTGTTAAAGTGTTTTAGTTTGGATTTTGCCTGTAATTAAACTGCCCATTCATCCATTTTGTGGGTATGCACAGTATGTGCAAGTCAGCCAGTCTTCTGTGTGAAAATGGGCCAGCATTTCCCAGGAGGCCCTGGGTTGAATTACTTTTTGCTTCTCTGAGAATTATGAATCTTGTCTGGCACAAACAACAAACTAGGCGCATAGAGGTATGTGCGAAATTGTTCAGAGTTGCCAACTTCTGTCTACTGGAAAGCATGATATTCTCTGGCCCACCTCGTTTTTAAAACTTTATGAAAAATATTTGCATCATTTATAATGACCATCTATGAGAATTATACTTGCCATGCCACTGACTTTAACTTCCTTCCTTTTCTTAAATGTGTATATCCAATTTGTTTGTACTCCTGGCAGAGGTGACATGGTTTTGTGCATCATTACCATAAATCTCTATTCTATATGATACACAAAATACAAAATACTTGGACATTAGATAGACAGTACCTCACTAACAATGCAAAGTTAAAACAGATATGCAACAAGTGCAAGGCAACACTTTACAATACCTGTACTATGGAGCATTAGGCTAATACAGTGCTCAGGTGCACAAATGAAATTAAACCCCAGATCCAGTTCCAATCTGTTAACAAATGATCACATGCCGCAGGCTTTCACACTGTGTGCTTGCCATTAAAACTCAGTGTGGGAGTGGATAGTCTGGATGATTCAGTAAAAATATTCCATTGGTGTATTTTTGACTATTTAGATACTCTTGGAAAACAATGGAATGCATCGTTCTCAAGGAGGCTCAGAGCAAAGAGAGTGGGAGTTTTACACAGACCGGTCAATAAAGCATTTCAGTTGAGAGAGCCGTAAATTGTTATGTATTAGGGTTCATAAAGGTTTAGCATCTCTCTCTCCCTCTCTCCTCTCTTTCACTCTCTTAATCTCTCCTTGTGTGTGTGTGTGTGTGTGTGTGCGTGTGTGTGTGTGCGTGTGTGTGTGTGTGTGTGTGTGTGTGATCTAAAGTAGGGCACACCGGCTATGCTTCAGGAGGTTTGGGCATAAATCATAACGTTGCTGAAAGGAACCAAAGACAGGAACAAGCGCTTTGGTGCTCACCGCAGCACGGAACATAGCAAGCAACACACTGGTGAGGAGCAGAGGAATGGGCTGCTACATACATACATACAATACACACACACATGTATGTACACATTGCCACATTGGTGACCCAGTATGATAACTCCATATATCACACAAGATGGAATATATTCAGAATCTCTTGTGTGCATACACATACAAACATGCATGTACAGTCTTGAAGATTTTGCAGGCGTTTTTCATCCAAGTAATGGGCACCTTTTGGATGGATAAAAAACAGAGATGGCGTTTATATCACTGCCTAGATGGCTGTTTATTTCAAAAATAGATTCATTCATAGGCAAGAGTCAATTCGAAATGCTCTTTTAATGAGCAAAATGAGAAACAACATTGAAAATAAAAAAATGAAAATATAGCAATGAGTTGTCAGAACTATAACATTATTTATGACTCCAAAAAAAGTCACTAATTTATATCATGAGATGATGATGATACCTGTGGGACGTCCTGAAACACGACACTGTAGGAAGTGCAGTTATGAACTGTACTTTTTTTTTGTCATACATTTATTTTTTCTCAGAAAGAAACATGAATCCAAAATCCAAATCCAAATCCAGACATTTGTCAAGTGTCTGTGCGAAAATGGGTTTCACAGCTGTGTGTGAGGATAAATCCAGCAGGTGTGTGATGGCCTCCTGCCTGTGACTGGTGAAGGGCAGCGTCTGCTGCAGCAGTGGGAAGCCGCCTCTCCTCTTTTGTCAGATAGTCTGATAGATTTCCAAGGGATTCATAGTTCTTCTGGTCGATTTGTCTGTCCTCTTTTATTCTGGACGTGAAACATGGTCACCACTTTTCCTGGGAGAGGAAGATTAAGTCCATTCAAATGGCTGAAAATGTCAGCAATGTATGCCAATTCACAGAGCCAGTCACAATCAGTGAACTGGTTTGTCATTTCTCCACCTGAGAGAGTCCATAAAAAACAGTCTCATCTCATCATGCAACTCCAAACGGCGTGGGAGTATAATATTCTCAAAGGAGCCACCGTCGTTTTTAATCAAATTTCAAATGGATTCAATACTTTCTTTCTATTCTGGAGCTTTTTCTCCCAAAAATACATGCAGCTTAGATGCATATTACCCATGTTTCATCTCAAGGTGACAACACAGTGTAGGCTACATGGCTTCAGAGCCTCGCTAACTTGCACTTTGAAACAAAACCTCTGTTCCCATTACGGCTGCTCGATATTGACAAATAGTCATATTGTGATTATTTTGCTGAATATTGCAATTTTATGATATAATTGCCATACAGTATAAATACAGATTTTTCAATATTTAGGATTTTTCAGCAAACAATATGTTGCTGCTTAAGATTTGTTCTTTATTTATGTGAGATTTGCAGTAGATATGAATATTTGGCATTCTATTCATTATTTTATTTTCCTTATTTCTTTTGATTTGTTTTACATCATTTTTGGAGATTGACTTCGCAGCCCACCTGCAATGCCATCATGGCCACTAGTAGGCCGCAGCCAAACATTGTGAATCACTGGTTTAATTAAAATTCCTTTATAAATTCCTTAATAAAATTCCTTTATCCTTTACAGAGCTGCTCTGAAGCCCTTGTTCAGATTCTATGAATGTCATACTGTAAAATTGTTTTGCAAGTGAAATGCAACCCTAAAATCTGTGAATGCATATCATCAACTTTGTGCTTGTGCAGCCTTTCCGAATTTAGGTAAAGTTTTATAGTGACACAGCATGAAAGTAGCAGTTCCAAAAGAAACTCGTATAGAAAACACACACACACACACACACACACACACACACACACACACACACACACACACACACACACACAATCCACATACACACACATACACACATTGCTTCTGAGAACAAATATTATTTTTAGGGACAATGCAATAAAATATTCCACCAAAACAAAGATCAGCAGCAACAAAGAGAAAAATAGCGCTAGTTTTTTGTCCAAAAAAAAAGTTGATGTGAGTTGAAAGACTGTACATTAGCATCATGATAGCATGGTATAATGAGGACCGGAAAGGGGCCTGGGCTCAGCATGAATACCAGACTCAGAGTGAGGTACAGCCTAGATAAGGCAAAGAAGCACAGCACAGCCTGTTTATGAATAAAACATAGTATAATAACAAGAGAGCAAAACTTTGCTCCGAAGAACTTGAGTTTACAGAGAGAGTGAAAGAGACAGCTTTCCATTGTCCGCCGGTCCTCAGGACTCGGGAAGTTTAACATCTTTGTTGCATCCTTGGCTTTTCAAGCTCAGGGTTTACAGCGGTGATAAAAATGTCTGTGTGGCACCAACTGGGCAGCTGCCTTTCAAGCCATAAAACTTTTTTTTTTTTTTTTTTTATCTTATAGCCCTAATCTAGAATTTGTTTGGCTGTTTTGCATAATTCACATGCTCTTGAAGGATTTTACTTTTTTATGGAAAATAATCTTTTCAAAGCCCACTGTAACTCAGCTCAGGGATTATACAGTACACATTACTGATGTAAACAAACATTTTAATGCATCAAAATGCATGTAAAACGCATGTTGCATAATGAGCTTTTACATACTTCTTTGTATGAAACACTTAATCAATCAATAAGTTGATTTGTAAAACAAAGCCAGTGGTGCGGTGACGCTGTTTCCATACTGCCATTATGGGTTGGGTATTTAATTTGAGTCCACAATATATCATAATGCAATATTAAAAAAAAAATACTGATGATTTACTGTTTTAGCAGTAGAGTGGAGTGGTGTTATCGAGGTAATAAAACCGCCTGGCTGAATCCATTTCCTGATGAGCTGAAGTACTTCACACCAGAGGAGAGGAGAGGAGAGGAGAGGAGGAGAGGAGAGGAGAGGAGGGGAGATGAGAGGAAAGGAAAGGAAAGGAAAGGAAAGGGAAGGAGAGGTGAGGAGAGGAGAGGAGGAGAGGAGGGGAGAGGAGAGGAGAAGAGAGGAGGAGAGCAGAGGAGGGGAGATGAGAGGAAAGGAAAGGAAAGAGAAGGAGAGGTGAGGAGAGGAGGGGAGGAGAGGAGAGGAGAGGAGAGGAGGAGAGGAGAGGAGAGGAGGGGAGATGAGAGGAAAGGAAAGGAAAGGGAAGGAGAGGTGAGGTGAGGAGAGGAGAGGAGAGGAGGAGAGGAGGAGAGGAGGGGAGAGGAGAGGAGGGGAGAGGAGAGGAGAAGAGAGGAGGAGAGCAGAGGAGGGGAGATGAGAGGAAAGGAAAGGAAAGAGAAGGAGAGGTGAGGAGAGGAGGGGAGGAGAGGAGAGGAGGAGAGGAGGGGAAAGGAGAGGAGGGGAGATGAGAGGAAAGGAAAATAAGTTACTCTACTTGTTACATTACTTTTTTTATGTGCAAGGTAGTTTATGAGAGTGACTAAACTGTTGGTGTCATAAGGTTTTAGAGGCAGATAGAACTGTGTATTGTCGGCATAACTGTGAAAATGTATGTTGTGTTTGCGAATAGTACGTCCAAGTGGAAGCATGTACATTGAAAATAAGTAGGAGTTGAACCATGAAAGAACTTTGACCCTGAGACCAATCCAGTTTCTCAAGCGGTCTAATAATATGTTTGGTCTGTATCAAAGGAACTGAGATCTAAAAGAATTGATATGAAACATTCCCAAGTGTCTGCTGATAAAAGAAGGCCTATGTTAAATCTGAGGAGAGGAGTTTCTGTGTTATGAAGTGCTGTAAAACCTGACTGGAATTCCTCAAAGATATTATTTTGATTCGTAAATGATATAGAGAACTTTTTGGAGACGGGCCTGTAGTTTGTAGGAGACAAGAGGTCAAGATTAGGTTCCTATAAGAGGAGGTTGAATTACTTTAAAACTGGAACTGAAAAGACCAGTGACAACTATAATAGATCAAATGCTTGTACTGAGTGAGTTGAATACCTCTTTAAGAAAGTTTAGTAGTAACAATATCTAGAGGACAGGTGGAGGACTTCATGCAAGACTCCAGGACCAGGGGAGAAATGGCTTCAAAAGCTCATCACAGCCAAATTGCTAACAGTGACAGATGGGTCCCTGCAGAGGGTGAGATCTGCCATCTTAGATCCTCTGTGTTTTTGGTAAAGAATACTGAGGAATCTGCACACTTTTCAGGGGAGGCTTCAACACAGTGACTAGAAGAGTGATTTAACTGAATCAATAATACTGAAACAACCCTAGGGTTACGATTGTTCTTCAAAATACTATTTTATTGGTTGGAATTTTTATTTACGCCTCCAGGTGAAGTCACTACAAAAGATTTTCAGTTTTCCAGGGAGTAAAAGTAATGAGATTTTGATATAAAGCTACATTTGTTTGGCATAAATTGTCAAATAGGTGTATGGTGTGATGGTTAGAATGAGCTAAAAAGGCCAAAAAGACATTTTTCATTTCAGCGTGACTTGAACACTTTCTGATATTTCTTCATTATGTCTTTCAGGGCATTAGAGTGTTATTATCAAACCGCAGCAGGGGCATTTTGTCGTCATTGTTTTGCTCATCAAGGGAGCAAAAGCATCAAGTATACTGAAGCAGGTGCTATAAAGAGTGATCAAAAGCTGCAGCAGAGGCACTGGAGTGGTGCTGGAAGTCGTTGACAAAAAGCCCTCTGAGAATTCACTGGCAGAAGCCGAGGTAATGATGCAAGTCAAGGATATGTCTCTTTGATTCTCTAACATGCTGGACTAAATTAAAAGATACATAAAATCAGACACAAGCTCAATGGACAGGCAACAGACATGGCTGCTAAAATCCCCAAGTATTAAAACGTTATGAAGTCCTGGCATAATCAAAACCAGTAGTTTTGCTAAATCATGAATGAATTTCACTATTTAACTTTGTGGTTTTGTATACTAGAACAGAAAGCAGAGAGGGTCTTACCATTAATTAGGAAGCTCAGTGACTCAAATGAGGAGATGGGAGACTATTTGAAATCAGTTGTGTGGATAATTGCTACTCCACCACCACAAACAGATTTGAGCCTATTGGTGAAGTCATTTGGAGGATCTAGCCAACTATAGCCAACATTTCTAACTTCTATCCAATCTGAAAGCATTGATGCCTATAATAAAAAAATCCCTATAATAATAAAACAATTCCCTCAGTTATCTGAGCGTGGAATATAGCTCATCCTTCATACTTTTTACAGCCTTTTCTGGTCCAACTCTGTCAAAGCAACCAATAAATGTGGATGGCACTGTGTTTAGTGAGTGAATACGCTGCCTGCTGCTGCTGTTCAGTGGTAAAATTTCGGGCACTGAGTAAATGAGCCGAATGAGTGCTGGTCTAGTTACATAAGCACATTACAGCGCTGTGCACACACACACACACACACATCCACACACACATACACACACACTCAGCAGTGTGCTACGTTTTGCTGCCTGCAGTCTATCATTAACCTTGACTGTATTTCCACCATGACCCCACTCCTGCCTCCCTCTCCCCCTCTCTCTCTCTTTCTATCAATCTCTCTCTCTCTTTCCCCCTCTCAAACTGGATCAGGATAGGTCAGATATCCATATGCATAGGCCTTGTTGTGGGATTTGCCAGTATGCCAGAAGCTGTGGGGTCTAAAGATCAAGCAGCACTTCATTGTAAAATTACATTCCCTTAGACAGCGAGGATGGCCCATTGGTCACCTTACCCAATATCTGTCTGGAGGCGCTTTAGCATACAGTATGTTAAATAATCAAACTCCAAAAAAGTTGGTTTAGTCCTTTAAGCAGGAAGAAGTGGGCTTCAGACCAGCAGGTGCTGGTTTAGATCCCTGGATTGACTGAGAAAATTTGGGTGGGACGAGGGAAAGAGAAACGCTCCCCTTTCTTCAACCACTATGGTCAAACTTCCCTTGAGCAAGTCATATAAACCAGGGGTCTTGAACCATGTGCCATGGCCGGATTTCACTGATTAATACAACTTCAACCGAGAGGAGGAACTAATCGGTGAAATCACCTGGTGTAGTGTTTGGTTGGAATGAAAACCTGCAGACTCTTGGCCCTCCATGGCACATGGTTTCACACCCCTGATATAAACCTTAATCTCTCTTGACAGAATGTCCCCGCTGAGTGCTTTTGGTTGCTTAACAGGAAAAAATTTAAAATGCAAAAATATAAAATGCATCAATGGCGGAGAGCTTCACTTCCTGGAGGCGCGGCTCTCGAACCAAGATTGTATAAACTTTGACTGATCCAGCCGAGCTGCTTAGTGGCCAATTATCAATATGCGTTCTTGTGTCCTCGATGACGTTTTACATAATATCTAACCGCCGAAGCACGATTCCAAAACAAAAGAATGACAGGATGGAGGACGGATAGAAAACCCAGAAGTTTCCTTGCCAACCTCAAAATATATATTATATAATATATAGACTAGAACGAAATGAAAGCCCAAAGATTCATTGCGACGATGACGCATCACATCCGAGCAGCGCTGTAGTCTACAGTACAGAGCCGGTTAACAGGTGGGAAAATGAACAGCTGTGTGTCTTAATTAATCTAGCGCGCGACATGAAGCACACAGTCCATCTCAAACTGTAAGGAAGCGTCTCTGTGTTTACTTTAATGAGGCGATCGCTCTACCCAAGACAACATGGGAAGAACTTTCTCCACAAGGTCACAAATGTCGACTTGGCATTCTTGGATTTGATAATCAGCCTGTGTGTAAGGCTGCGTCAAAAGGGGCCGGCTGAGCTCACAGGTGTGACTGTGTGCAACCCTCCTTCCCCCGGCAACTACTCTGCATTGTTGTGAATAAGAATGTGCTCATGGTTAAGTAAGGGTTAACGGTGTTGGTGACCTTGTGTAATAAATATAATCCATACGACACCCATGGTGGGAAAACAATCAGGTTAACTTGTGTGCACACATTGACACACATGTGTACAGTGTATAGACAGATTCCCATTCAAACACATACAAATAGCTAGAGGGTGAATGGTGCGTTGTGGGATTTCTTCTCCTCCTCAGCAGACTTCTATAGGCTCCGATTTCACAGCTGAGACATGCCGAGTGCCGTTGTCTTGATTCACATTACCTGGAAGACTAGGAAATGTTTGTGTGTGTACGTGTGTGTGTGTGTGTGTGTGTGTGATACAAAACACATTAAGCTTGTCAAAGAGATGTTAATTAAAGCAGAACCGGCAACTTCTGAGTTGTCACCTGAGGGGCTGCTGTAGTTTTGTTCCTAACTTTACCAACCGAACCCTAGACTGTAAAAACGTTTTATTCATTTTCTGTAGCTCAGACCAACTTTCAGGTACATTTAGCAATTACAATATATTGATCTTTCACCTGCTGTACATGGAACAAATGCACAGATGTGTGAAATGTGATTATGCAGTAGACTAATGTGCCTCAGTGTTGACTTTCACTTTGCATTATTGACCAGGAACATGCAAAACAATGCTTTTAAGTATAACCCAAAAGATCACATAACTAAAAGGGCATGTTTTTTTTTTTTGGCAAGTCTCTCTGAGTAGGCGTACTGATTTAGAATCATTTTTGGCTTTCAGGTCAAAAATTGATGAGGCGAGGGCAGAGCGAGTGAGCTGTTCAAAGATTACAGATTATCACTCCACAGTAAAAAGGCAGGGACTTCATACATGTGGGCTAAGTCCTGTTCAGGGAGCTTAAATACGTTACACAACACAAGTCCAAGGGTGCTGTGTCAAGACTGATCAATAAGTGATGTCAATCACATTACTGGGAGGAAAAATGTATAATACATTGTACATCTACAAGTGACATTTCACATAACAGTCAAGATGACTTCGTGACAAAGTAACATTAAAGCAGCATTATGGCCCATATTCATAAAGCTCAGTGGTAACAGCGCTGCAAATTTGTGGTGCAGTAATTTGAGGTGATTCATAAAGTTACTGTGGTTGTGGCTACTGCTGCAGAGACATTATTGTCTGCGGTGGCCCAGGTGACAGCCAATGAAAATCAATATGTAAATGAAGTGTTGCATATTAAACACCCCCCTGATCTCGGCAGCAGAACTCCATATATTACGAGAAGAGGTTGTCACATAACGCAAAACGTATTAAGCACTAACACCTGTTTCCAAGAACAGCACTGAAACATGTTGAGAAAACATAGCTTTTAGAGATATTTTGTTTATTATTTAAACTTGTTTAACAGATAATTAGTTGGAACTATACCGCCTTGCCAGAGCAAGTGGTATTTTTTGTGCAGCAGTTTGCTTCTATGAATCGCTTACAGGATATGCAAATGATCAGAAAGAGGCGGTGGTGCCAAAATAGTGTAAGCGCTAAAACTGAGGCGGTAAAGTTCGTTTATGAATAAGGAAAATGTCTTGCCCACTACTGCGCCGTTAACCCTGCCGGTGAGTTTTATGAATAACTCTAAATTTTGTATGATTATTCGTGCTAGGCTATAGGTTTAACTGAATGAGTCAGTTTAGTTCCCCACGACATAGGTAAAAACAATTACTGCAAAACCCATTTTGTCATGGGATCACTCTTGCAATTCTGTTTTTCATTCAGTCCCCTGCAGCATCAGATAACAATATGCCAGATAACTGGCACTGAGTTTTTCCTTTACAAAAAAAAAATGTTTTTTTCTTTAAAGCAGTTTGTTTTAGCTCTAAAAGTTTAATGTGTGTGTGTGTGTGTGTGTGTGTGTGTGTGTGTGTGTGTGTGTGTGTATGTGTGCGTTTAAGTTAACAAATGAGGCAGCGGAGAGCGAAGAGGAAGAGGACATGTCAACTGTCAAGTGGCTGTCAGGTTATGTAAATGCGGGGCGATGGCAGGAACACAGCGAGGACACCATGCTCAGGGAGCTGGAAAAAAATGTGCGTCACTGTTCAAAATCAATCTCCATCGATCCTTGGCAAAGACATGATCTTCCAATACCCACACAGCACTCACAGCGGCCTCAGCAGACGACCTACTCAAATGAACACAAACCAATGAGCGCTGATGAAAAAAAATACATACATGTTTATTTTACAAGTAGTAAGGGCACATTTTTGTACAAACTGTAAACTAAATACCGTAATAAACTGGAGGGTTATAATCTTTGACATCACTTCCATGACTGAACAGCAGAGACATGTAAATAAATAAATATATAAATAGTCAGTGACTGTTGTGCCTCTTAAATTATAATCCCACACTGGAAAGAACATACAGCATGTACAGTTTGCTACACACATTAAGGAGTTTTGAAGATAAAAAGCACTTGTGTTCATCACATCTACATTTTGAACATCATTGTACAATACTCTATCCCAGCGCTCCCCAACCCCCAAAATACTGCCATTTATTTTTTTACATGAAGTTCTGTCATTGAATCGATGTCGAGGTAGGGACTCCGTCATAATCTGAGTAACTTGAAACGCCATCGTTAAAACGCTAGGATCGCTCTTTTACCCCGCATCTGTCGCATCCCTCGCCCGCCATTGGTCAAGGAGGGATTCTGCGCTGTCAGATTAGCTTAAGTTGTCATACGTCATGTCACAACAGAGATTGAGAGACCGATGTACTGTCACTCGCGCCCCAAAGCAACTTGTAGGGCAGAGGGCCTGGAGGAAACACTCCAGATCAAACAAAACATGTTGCTTGTGGCACTGTTGCCCGACATCACCCTTCTCCAAAATCAAAGCCGTGGCAGCTGGAAAGATGACTCACCAAGTTGACAAGGTGAGGGCTCGGGTATTATACATGGAGCCAAAATACAGGCTGGAGGTATGCTTCTATAAATGTATACATACAGCCTATATGAAACACATCTGGTAAACTTGTAAATGCCAATAATGTCACAACATCATGAGTGGCAGAATATATATCTCCATATCCCTCTTACAAATACCAATCCTTCAAATTGTCCATAAGAAAAATCCCCCAAATTTTCAGCTTATAAAACACTGGTTAAATCACAGCATAAGCTACAGTACAGCCACATTCAGCCAAAAGTAAGTATTTTGGCAACAGCAATAATAATAATAACTCTAACAACAATATGAAGAAATTCATTTGCGAAATCGCTGGCGGGTATTGCCAGGTGTGGCAGGATACAGCGCTGTGACACAAACTGCTGAGGGGAAACAGTAAGCGATGTCTGTTTAATAATAAACTCAATCTGTGTTAACATCGCCATCGCTCATCAAGTCGACAGACCCAGCCAGGAGGAGAGAGGGAGAGAGGAGAGGAGGGGAGAGAGAGAGAGAGAGAGAAGTGGAGGGGGGGGGAGAGAAACAAAATTTTTCCCCAAGGCAGTTCCCTCCCCTGTCCGATCTTGACAGATTATGTGCAGTTCAGATCTTATTGTATATTTGAGCTGACTTGTGTTTGGAAATAACTAGAGAATAGATTAAGAGGAACTGGTGAAGGGTGAAGCGGGAGGGATGCTGAGCTGATATGGTTGAGAATTACTAAAAGACATGGGTCAGAGAACAGGGGAAGTTATATTATGGCTCTTGAAATTAAGGAACACAAAATAGATAGGGATACAGTAAACTGTCATTTGGCACATGGTTATATGCAGTAGTAATAAATCCATAATAAAAGATAGTTCATCCCGAGTCTAGTTCGGAACGATCCCTTTTAAAATGGATGGAGCAGCAGCGGAGGACGGGGAGACAGAAAGGACAATGAGTTGCCTTTGTGTCACAAGCCAAGCTGCATATTGAGCTAAAAGCTTTCCCCTTTGTTGCCATCTAGATAGCATTGGATTTTCCAGAGCAGGAAAATCAAAAGCGTAGCTCAAGACCAATTGCTTTCTATCGGATCAACTCTTCCTTTCTCTGATGTGGGACAATTTCATGGCTTCGTGGTCAGACGCGGCACGTGGCGGAGACTCAGGGTGCGAAAGCATGCTATTGTGCATTACCGTGCAACAGTTTATAGTCACAAATCAATGAGCTCAGAAGCCGAGTTGTATAGACCCTGACTAGCCAGCTAATTATGTCTAGCCCTGTTATCTACTTATGTATGCCATATTATGTCTGACTCTGCTACTTATGCATGACACACACAGCTTTGTTACAGCTTGAATCTCTAGGCAATAATCCAGATTAATCGAATGCATACAAATGAACAGTAAACTTGAATGTAAAACTGTAAAGTATCAAAGTTATTGGTGCAAGGAATAGAGCAACGAATAGAGACGTTCCTGACAAAGCCTATTTGTCCACTGTAAAGAAATACAATTTAATAGTAATAATATCATAATACTAGCTAACTAACTTATTTTTTGTGAAAAAGGTGATTCTGATTAACCTTACCGCTAAATAAATGTAATTTTGGCTTATTTGTACTGCGTTGCCCCTTTTTAAATGCATGAACAGTGCAAAGACAAAAATGACTGTCAGAGAGGAAACGATATTAAATCTGTCACTGTCAGACGAAGAGGCTAAAAATCACCAGAGATCCCGGCGGTAATCCTCATCAAGGTGGTTTGTGTTGGACTCCACCTCTGTAAACACAGCGGCCGCCACGCTGCACGCTCCACATCGCCGCTACAGCACAGCATGGCTCCCAGCATGAGCAATTTACAAAATCAGATATCTGCGAGTTTGCAAAAAGGTCACAAAGTGTCAATTGCATTCTAGCTGAGTGGTCTCTGCTGCTGCTCTGCCTCCACTGTCCGTGCACAGTAATTGCATTTTTTTTGTTTTCAATTATACATTGATGGCACTTGCCACAAAACATAAAATCACTAGCGCCGTTTTGAGTGTGAAGAGTTAACAATTTAAACGGAGGGCTGCCTAAAGATTCGGTGAGAAGGAGGCAAAGACAAAGAACAAAACGTAAAAGGAGGGGAGGATGGAGGGCGTAGGGAGCGAGAGACCTTGCTGACTGAGGGAGAGGTGGGAAGGAGAGAGGAGGGAAGAGGGAGGAGGCGGACACAGCTGAAGAAATAAGAGCAGAGTAAGGTAGGAAGGGACTTTGCTGACTGAGGGAGAGAGAGCAAGAAGAAGGGGAAGGGAGAAGGAGGGGGTGGAGGGGCGAGAGAGGGTTCACTGAAGAGAGGACAGAGGTAATGAAAGGAGGGAGCGAGGAGGGGAAATGGAGGAAGCAGAGAGCGAGGCGAGGCTGCGGCTCCTGTGAGCGGGTCTGATGGGTTCAGGGCCGATGGCATTGAGAAAAGAGCCGAATAAGATACTAGGATAGGAGGGTAGAATGGTGTGTGTCAGATCCTTAAAAGTAGGCTTTATGATAATGCATCTCTCTTTCACTCACATTCCCCCCTCTCTCTCTCTCTCTCTCTCTCTCTCTCTCTCTCTCTCTCACATACACACACACACACACACATCGGTTGGACCTCTGAACATATCAAGTTTGCTGGGAATTATGGAGTTACTGCAAGAGAATGGGGAGACGGGGGTAAAATTGAAATATTTATAAATATATGGCAACTTAGCCAAGGGCATTTAAACTCAAGTGTATTTTTGTACTCCTTGTCTTGTGGCTCAGCACCTATTTGTCACAGGTGCAAAGATAGAAGTTTGAATTATATTTACACCATTATCTGCCTGCTGTCTGTTTCAGTTTGAATCAGAACATTGTTACTTTGGGGTGACAAGTGGTTTTAGCTCTCAAATAAATTACCATGGCAATAGAGGTGTTTTCAATTCTCAATAAAACATTGGAAATTTACCAAAATGAACATTTCTTAACTGCAATCAACAACTAATCAAACCGTACCAAACCCAATTTACCCAAGTAGTTATCTCTTTTCAAGAGTATGAAACACATACAAAGCACCTACCTACAAGACATTTTGCTAATAATTTCTACATCATCCTCCTTTGTAAATACTGTATTTTAGTCCTTCCGGGATATTGTCAATGTCACTGTCAGCTGTACAGTATTCACATGCAGATGTATACATCTTTGTAAATACAAAACATGTATACATGTGCATATATATCTGGTGTTCTGCTTTTATATTCACATTAGGGAACATTTATCAGCAAATCTGTCAATTTCATTAGTAAATGCTGAAAGTATTTTGCAGATAGTTATATCCAGGATAAAGTGCCTTCACTTTTTAAAACATTCTGTAGGTTTTTCCATATAGATTTGTGTTGACAGTCTTAAGGTCCCGCAGTGATTCTTAGTATATCCCATTCACTATGCTCCTGTCAGGCATATTCTCAGAGCTGTCTGTCTCTTTCAATTCTGTTCTCTGTCCTCCAGTGTAAGCCTCTCTTCCCTCGTGTTTGTGCGTACATACATGCCCCGCCATATTCCACTCCAGCCCGGCCTGTCTCAACACGACACGGCTTTATGCTGTCCGTTCTGTGTGATGGGATTGATCTTTTCCAGCGTGACCTCAGTATCGCTGTCTAAATTCCCAGAGATGGCAGGGGAGAGTTTCTCCATGGCGTTGTTCACCATCCCCAGCTCTACCTCCCCTCCACAGCCATCCTTCTTCTGTAACTCCTCCTCCTGACACAAGATGCTGTGGGGAATCACGTAGCTGGCCGAATGGTTGCCCTCCTTCGGGATGTGGCTCTTGGGTTGATACTGAGTGTTGGGGTTAGAGGTAGGGGCTCCCGTGTTGTTGTTAATGCTGACGATCTCGATGGCGTTGCTGCCCGGGCAGAGCCGGTGGCAGCCCAGCAGGATGGAAAAGGCCTTGCGGAAGTCGGCGTTGAAGGCATAGATGATGGGGTTGAGCGAGGAGTTTGCCCAGCCGAACCACACGAACACGTCAAAGGTGGTGGAGCTGATACAGGGGAAGTCGGCGGCGCCGTCCGGCAAGTTCGGCTCGCAGAACGGAACCATACAGTTGAGGATGAAGAAGGGCAGCCAGCAGCACACAAACACTCCCATGATCACCGACAGCGTCTTTAAGACTTTGGTTTCTCGTTTGAATGACATTTTGAATGAGCTCTCGCTCTCTATGTTTGAGCTATTTCCCATGCTGCTGTGACGGTTTTTGGCACTCTCGGCTGCCCGCTCCAGGGCAGAGATCCTCCGTATCTGTTTCTGGGCGATGCGGTAGATCCGGGTGTAGGTGACGATCATGATGGCCACGGGGATGTAGAAGCTGATGAGGGAGGAGGAGATGGCGTAGGTCCTGTTAAGGCTGGAGTCGCAGTTGTCGGGGGGCAGATCACCGGGGTACGTTCCATTTAGCTCCGCGTAGCTGGTCGTCTGAGCTTTGTGCCAGTTCAGCTGAACAGGAATGAAGGAGATGAGGACCGACAGCGTCCACGCCACACTGATCATCAGACACGCCACTTTCGGGGTCATCTTCCGTTCGTAGCGGAATGGGCTAGAGATGGCCCAGTACCGGTCTACGCTAATGACACACAGGTTCAAGATGGAGGCCGTGGAGCACATGATGTCAAACGCCACCCAGACGTTGCAGAACGCGCCAAACGGCCAAAACCCCACGATCTCCGTCGCCGCCTTCCACGGCATGACCAAGATGGCTACCAGAAGGTCGGAGATGGCCAGGGAGATGACGAAGAAGTTGGTGACCTTCGACCTCAGGTGTCGGAACTTGGTGACAGCGGCGCACACCAGGGTGTTGCCTAGCAACGTGGTGAGGATGAGGAGGAAGAGGAAGCATCCTGTCAGGACGCGTTTGGACGAGTCTCTCTCCGGTAGCAGCTGCTTGCCGTCTCGGACCGTCGAGAAATTCTGATCCATTGTTTGTATTAGACTGCTGATAAACTGAGAGAGGGGGTGGGTGAGGGGGGCGGCGGGACTCACCCCATCACATCCCCAGCCTGCAGCAGCCGTGCGTCTCCGGGGGAAGGGGTTAGATGGACAGCGCAGCCGGTGGAGAAGTGGGTTGTCTCGGCACCAGCTCCCCCACAGGCCGGGTCATCCATAGGTTCCCTGCCACAGCCGCCATCCTTTCCACAAGAGCTGCTATAAATATTTCAAAAAGAAATCCTCGGAAATGAGCCAAAAAATTGTGCCCGGTTCATAAATTCCTGCAGCAGCCGTAACAACAGCAGACATTCTAGGTTGAAGTGCTGTAGTAATATCCCAGCTGTTGTTTGCAATTATTTTTCCAATTTACTCAGAAGTAATAAAACAATAATAGCAGCAATAAAATCTAATTTGTCCAAAGGAGAAGTCCTTGTTCCCTTTTCTCCTGTCACCATATCCTTCAGCTGTCAAAGCTTCTGTGAAACTTTCACACCATATTGTTGCCGAGCTGTTAAGTAAACAGAGGCTCGGCCAATCATTAGCCTTATATACCAGCTCATCAATAACTTCTATCGATCGTTTTCGCGCTGCGTTTATCTGATTTGTTTAATGATCCCAGAGGCGTGTCCGTGTGATTATATTGGTGCCTGCGTTGACGCTGATCCACTCGCGACGCCAGGTGTTATATTTTTTTTTTTCTATATGGAGCTCTCTGCTACTAAATGGTACATTCTCCAGCCATACTTTCCACCTGAGCAGTGCGCCAAAAAATTAGGCAGTAAATAGCATGAAAAGGTCCCAACAGTGCAGTTTGTAAGCAGAGAGGACCATGGAAATGTCTAATGCATCGACTGTAGGAAAGCAACATCAATGTCACCGCTCTTGTTAAGCAGACCTATCGCTATAATCCAGATGCGAGGTCATTTCGTTTGGTTTAGTTTGCGTCCCCATATGTCTCGACGCAGCAAGGTGACCTGTCAACTTTCAAAAACATCCCGCTACAAGAGTTATGTTGGTCACCCACCTAAATTATCGCTGGCAATGCAGTCCTTGGGTTGAGATTCCCGTCTTGGAAACAAGAGGCGCAGTTTATTGAAATTTCAGGCAGCGTGCGCTCTGCTCTGCGTTACAGCTCCGGCGAAGCCGACGTCTTGGGTCGGCTTCAAAATAATTGTTATGAATCCAAGATCCATTTTGTTAATCGATCAGACTGATAACAAGACTCCATCCCGTATGCGTAAAAAAAAAAAAAAAAAAACTCACAGCCCGTCGACATACATCAACTTGTGTCCCGGTTCCAAATGAAGGAGAAGCGGCTCGGGCTCACCCCTCTCTGCGCTCTCCTCCAAAGGAAGTCAAGTCACGCTTCCCTGTTGCGGCGGTGGTCCTTAGTTGTTGTTGTTGCATTCAGCTATCTTGATGTCTGAAGTCTGCAGTCTGACTTGCCGACAGATAGTGATGGAAATGAGACTGTCCCTCTTCATGTGCGCTCCTCTCTCTCCACTCAGCTGCTGCTGCTGCTGTGCGCCAGGCTCTGGACTGCCACAACTGCTCCATCTATCCAGGGATGTAGTGGAGGGTAAAGCCACCTAAACTCAGATTATAACCCACCTTTTTATTTGCACAATAGAATTTAGCCATGTTTTTTACGCTTAAGTAAATCTTTCTGACCTACATTTATAGCACATACATCATAGGAAATAGTGTCAAATTGATGTAAGTTATATGAGGAGAGGATATTTTAAGGGGGAAAGTATACATTTTTTTTCCTGAAATTATAGTTTATTGGGCAAAACTTTGGTGGGCCAGCTACCTTTTCATTTACCACTACAGTCCACCACTGCACCTATCTGACTGCTGTGAAATTGACAATAATCAAACCTAACAGTCTAGTATTCTGTTATCAGCCTGTATTTTATTTTAGCCTTAACCTGGACTGATAAAAACTGAAATTGAAACTGAAATTGAATCATCGCTGTAAAGAGTCAAAAGGAAACCATAATTGAGGCTGCTCTGATGTCCTGAGCTGAACTTGTTGCCAGCAGGCATGCAGACAGAGGCACAATGAGGCCATCTACTGGATGGAAGATTACAAGGGAGAATGAGAGCGGGGCGGAAGATGCAACGCTGTGGCATTACTGTCACCTCAATAAACATGACTGCACAACACTGAATTACATTAGAATCCCATGAGCTACACTGCAGCAGAAAGACCCATGAATTAAGAGTGGCATTGAGTATTGTGGTGTGTGTGCGCGTGTGTGTGAGTGTGCGTGTGTCAGTGTGTAAAAGAGAGAGAGAGAGAGAGAGAGAGAGAGAGGTAGATGTGAATTGCAGAGGCGAATGCGACCGTGCCGCTGGCTGCCTGGAAGGCCGGGCCAGTTTGGATGTTAACTCTTTACAGTAGTAAGCTGAAATTCCCTGTGGTGTGTTGTGTGTGTTGTGTGTGTGTGTGTGTGCGTGTGTGTGTGTGTGTGTGTGCGCGTGTGTGTGTGTGTCATTGTATGTGCCTGCATGCTGTGTATGTGTGCCATGTTTGTGTGTGCATGTACAGGTGTGTGTGTGTGTCTGACTGTGTGTGTGCATATGTGCATGTCTGTGTTTTTGTATCAGTAGGTGAATGTGTGTGTGTTTATGTGGGCATGTACGTGTATGTGTGTGTTTGTGTCTGCATCTGTGTGTGTGTGTGTGTGTGTGTGCGTGTGTGTGTGTGTGTGTGTGTGAGTAATGCATGTAGACAAGCCAAGTGTAAGAGGCCTGGCAGACACAACGCCCACATTTCCCTGTAGCACAGAGCTAGGGTGTGCGTGCAGCCGAGAAAGATCAACCCTCGACCACGTCACACACACGCACGCGCACACACACACACACACACACACACACACACACAACCAGCCATGCAGGGTAATTTATGTCTGCTCCATAAAGCAAACAAAATAGAATAGAATAGAATAGAATAGAATAAGGTCCCAAAATGTCTAATAGGGATAGTGACTTTTTGATTTTTTGGCGGTTATATTTCTTCGCCACACACTTGTCATATTATGGGGGGAATGTTTCATTTTGTTTGTCCTTGATAGCTTGATAGCTTTGTTACCTTTGCATTTCTTTTTCCTAGATTCCTCCCTGGTAAAGAAAAACAGACAACTAAAAATCAAAACATAGTCATACCTTTTATTTTTACGGCTTTGTCAAGATTAGCATTTGTGGTTATGATGAATTGAATTTCGTATCTTTCATTTGAAGTGAGCAATTACAGTCTTTTGACACGTGCGTGTTGGTTTGATTGTAATTAATGCAGTTGGTTTGCTAAGGACCCAGTGTCCTAGAACTTCATTTAAGTTTCCATGATGTCCAGATTTTGTGGCGACTCCCTTGCTAACAGGAAGTTAATCAAAGGACTCAATTTGTTCGTCCACTGACCCTCAGTAATTCCTATAGGCACTGAACTGGAGGAGATAACCTGACTGGTTACTCACCATGCCTGTATGATACAGACTTATCTCTTTGGGGAAAAAGTGCTATCCTTTAATGTTGCAGGATTCAGGCCAAATACAGTCCAATTTAGAAATATGACCACAAGCAGGGACTCCAGCATTTAAGCCGATATGGAAATGCCAAAGATTTAAGGCTGTCAGGGGGCCAAAAGCTGCAGGAGAATGTTCAAAGATTAGGTTTTGGCACTCACAGTGAGTTTCATAATGAGGGTTACTTGCACATTGAATGAGATTGAGACCGCTATAATCTAAACACACACATCCATTTGTATTAACCTCACTGTAAATAGATAAATGCTGCCAAGTGGGATGTGTGGAGCCAAGTGCCATCTTTCAGCACCCCGTAGATGTATTTACAGGAAATTTGGTATTCATGCTCCAAAAGGAGTTCCTTAAATTTGAACAAGGTTTCACAGTGGTTGTGCAAAACAACATGTTTATGGGACATTCCTGAGCATATGGTGGCTGCTTTCATCTTATATAAATTTAAAGTAATTCATATTGAAACAAAAGCTTCCAACCTGCCCAGACACGTCCAATCTTCTATGCAAAATAAAATCTTGAAATCGCCTTTACAAATGGCATAGAGACAATTAGAGGCAATGTAAGTATCCCAGCAGTTGTGTGTATGATGCTTATTTAACTGCTGGGGAGAAATGATCAACAATAAAAGGATTGCTGTTACCAATAACCTAAGCTATGGCTAGCAAGTTTAGAGAGCAAACAACCAAAAATACAGAGCATCTTGGCAGAGACCAACAGCCAAGATAGTAACAAAATAACAGCAACAGGTTAGTTAGCTTAGAATTAATGTTTATTGTCATAAGAAATGTATTTCTGAAGGGGGAGTTGTTCTTCTATGCAGTAAAATGAAATGCCATGTAAAAGGTAATAATAAAACTGAAATTTGGATCATGCAATCCTGTGCAGTATCTTTCAAGCCAGCCAGTTGTGTAAAAACAGCTTTAGATTATACTCACTGAAAATAACCAACTGAATATAACATAAAAAAGGAATTATCCTTTCAGACAGCATTGACTCATCATATCATCCATGAACAGCATTTCACTGACATCTGACATGTCACAGGGCATGGAGCAGCTTGTGTGTGTGTGTGTGTGTGTGTGTGTGTGTGTGTGTGAGTGTGAGTGAGGGGCCAGGGATGGATTGGGGGGACTAATCAGCAACAAAGATGTTCCACTTCACAACAACAAAAAGGGACCTTCCACTCCACCACTCCACTGTCACCAGAAGTAGTTTCAATGTAGCGGCTTACTGACCGAGTCTCTCTCTCTCTCTCTCTCTCTCTCTCTCTCTCTCTCTCTCTCTCTCTCTCTCTCTCTCTCTCTCTCTCTCTCCCTCTCTCTCTCTCTCTCTCTCTCTCTCTCTCTCTCTCTCTTTCTCTCTCCAAATCCTCTTTGTCACTGTGACATCCATCAGGCCTCAGGTTGTAGTGGAGCCTCTAACCGCCATCACACAGGACCAAGAAAATGTTTGGCACTAATCCCACCACTGAGATTCGCCAGAGGACACACACACACACACACACACACACACACACACACACACACACAATGACGTTCATGACAGCAATTGAGGCAACAATATAACTATCCTCATTGTGGCACTCTGAGGCTATGTGTTTCAAAAGCTATGATCTGTGTGTGTTTGTCTGTATGTGTGTGTGTGTGTGCGTGTGTGTTTTCATATGTTTGCTCTCTTTCTCTATTCTCTCTATTTGCTGTGTCCGACAGCTTTTATGTGATTAAAGCTTGTACAAAAGCGTTTCACATGAGAGAGAAGCCTCTCGCTGCGTCCGAAGGGCATCTGAATGATCTCATTGAGCCATTAGGCTTGTAATTGGTGCTTTGCTTTGAATTCCCCTGAGCTATAAAGTTATTTATTTACACTGCATAAGATAATGAGGACATCGGGGTGAAAGAGTGTAAAACTAAAGAGATGACAAGTACCGATCAAAAGGGAACAAAGCACTTTAATCATAACAAGCACCAAAGAATGCCCTAAACTGTCTGACTGAAATCAAATATCAGTAAAACACGTTGAATTAAAATTTAAGCACACAACTGACCTTTTAACATTTCACATCTTTCCAAATATTGTCTTTTCTTTGCTGGTTTTATTTCATTATGTGATGTGTATGTATGAATGTAATGTTTGTTTAAGCTCTGCAGTGCACAGAGAACATTTCCAGTTGTGGGCAATAAAACTGTCCTATTCTATTCACACACACACACACACACACACACACACACACACATAAGCTCATGCTTTCTCGATTTGTCTTCCTCTCCCGCACTCTCCCTCTTTCTCTTCCTTTATGTCCGAGGATAAAGGATTCAGCTGAATTGATGATGTTTTGACCATCTGTCGACAGCCTCATTTGATAAAGTAGTTTTATAAAGAAGTGGAGGCACTAGTCACACACAAGGTTAATCTCTAAGCACATTACACACACACACGCACACATACACACACACTCACAGACTTATGAATGCCCCCACCCTCCCCTGCTCTATCTATCTATCTATCTATCTATCTATCTATCTATCTACCTATCTATCTATCTATCTATCTATCTATCTATCTATCTATCTATGTCTGTATGGTATGATATTGTTGTATTCTATACTGTAGTTTAATACGATTCTATGATGTAATAAAGTATTTTGCCTTTTGATACTTCAAAGAGGAGTTGCCTTGGTCTTTACTTAAAGTTTTGTATTAAACTACAGTGCTATTTGAATGTAAATTGTAAAATACCTGAATTCTTTGTGTGACCACAAACTGAACAGATGCTGTCCTAATCTGGGTAAAACTGGATGTGCCAATAATTGAAACTAAGGCATCTAAGCAGGCTACAACAGACCATTAAAAGTAGTTGCAAACACAGTTTTTTGCCCATAGACCAAAAGAGCACCCTCTTATACTACAGAACCCAGCAGTAGCGCTGATTTTTGCTTAAGCATTGTAGTTTACCTTGGTGTGTTTTGTATCTTTTATAACCATTTGGTTGAGCCAGATTGTCTCAGGGAAGTCCTGAGGCGTGGATGTACTGGTAAATGTCACACTCAGGACCAGCTGGCTGAGGAAACATTTCCCCTCTTGATATTTCCAAAGCTTACAGGTGGTGGGAGAGGAGCACCTGTTTTAAGTTTGTTATAAAATTTCATGGCCATCTTATGAATTTTAATTACTAAAGGGAATTGGTAAAGTTCTGCTTGGCATATATTATCTCTTTCCCTTTCTCTCTCTGTCTCTCTCTCTCTCTCTCTGTCTCTCTCTCTCTCTCTCTCTCTCTGTCTCGCTCTCTCACACACACACACATGCACCATGGGACTGTTGCCAACAGAACACTTTATAAAATACCGTATCCCCTTTTATTATAAAAGCTTTGCAGCTCAGCTCAAAAGTACGCAGCTTTTAATTCCAAGCCATGCAAGATTACAACATACTGCAGAATGCAACACAAAAAAACTTTAACCTCACTTAACTCCAAGCTGGGGATGTTCTGGTTTAGGTAGGGGGTGTGTGTGTGTGTGTGTGTGTGTGTGTGTGTGTGTAGGTGTGTGTGTGTGTGTGTGTGTGTGTGTGTGTGGGTGTTCTTGTAGTGGCACTCAGCGAAGGAGACAAGCCTGCGGTGGCGTGAAGCTAAGCATTACACAGGAAGCGTTGATGAATGAAGCATCTTAACACCCTGCTCTCTCCGAACGCTCCCTTCTCGACAAACTTAACAAGGATCTCATGCTGTGGCCTCTGGTTGTACAAATTGAAGTGTGTGAAATCCGCGCCTCCCAGCTGCGGTGGCCTGGGATACGGCCAGGGGACATAATCAGCAATGAGCAATGAAAGGAGAAAAGGCAACATTGGGCAATCATTTTGTGGAATGGGAAATCCCACAGAGTCAGACTAACTTTTCCAAAGATGATTATCCTGGATGATATTTTATTACAATAACAGAATGGAAGTGACTTCTGCTGTTAGGAGCTGGTAGCGCATCGGAGGTAGCGAAAATAATTGCTCCGTCTGAGATTTTGGGCTGGTAGAGGACGGAACAAATCAGCTTTAGAAACAGGCTGCTGTGTGATCTACTGATATGGGACAACACTACACACACACGCTCACATACACCCACATACATAAACACACACACACGACACACACCAACCAAACACACAGAGAGACAGACAAACACTGTGTGTGTCTGAGAAATAAAAAAAAAGGCTTAAAATGACTTCAAAACATTTTGATATCCATGAAATGGGTACAGCTTTTCAGTGATTTGGTTTCCCTGAACTAGAAGCTGCATGTTTTGAATGACATAAGCAAATTCTTGATCCTACAGTTATTTTAGGTGGTAGCCTACTTTTAGTTGAGGGATGTTTCCTAAGTATGAGAAACATAGATAAAAACGACTCTAAAGCCAGATGAGACCTTAGTGTTCACTGATATGATATGGAGTAAGAAGTGTAAAACTTCAAAGTGTAAAAGAAATCTTGACCCAATTTCTCCTCCAACAACCACCTCAGTGTTGTCAGTGTTATGGTCAGCAGCTGGTGATCCCTGGCAGTATTTCAGCTAGCTTGTCATTCCTATGCATTCATCCATCATGATCTCAGTCATATCATTGTTTCTTATCTGATATGAATAGACTCGAGGGAAGGGACTGAATTTAGCTGGACTCTGCAGATCAAAACATCACTCAGGAAGACATCAATACTTCTGTTTTCTTCTGATATTGTGAAAGCCAGACTTTCATCAATGTTGTTGTCACTCTCCTCCAGAAAACTCCATTAAATCTGATACCGGCCATCACGGTATGTCCTGGAGTATTGTCTTTAATAAAGCTTTGGAGGTGCTGTCAACACCGATGTGCTCAATAAGATTGATGTCGGTAGCGAAATCATTGTATAAACATCAGAGATGTGAGCAATGCATCCAGGATCATGGATGCCAACAGTGACATCTTATCATGCATGCAGTTAACTAGTTGGAGAGAAAACCAGCAGGTCTCTGGGGTCTTGGGGACCACTGCTATCGACTATAGAGCTGTTTGGACATGACGCATCATTCTCACAATGACTCTCAGGGTTTTCCCGTTCATCCTCATCGGTCACCATGTGATGTGTCCTTAGTTGGCAAGTAAACCTGCGGGATCGTTCTTCATCCTCCATGCTCAGCCGCTCTTTTGTTTCGGAATCATACAGTATATCGGCCATTAGGTATCAAAAATATCACCTGTGTGTCTTTATTAATTGTGCAACTTTAAGTACACAGCCCATCTCAAACAGTAAGGATGCGTTCTCCAGTGTTTCTCAAGGGGTTTTTACCAGCAGGAGTACACGTGTTTCGCAGGGTTTCTTAGGTTTAGCTGTGACCGGATTCTGCACGAGCACAAACATAAACACACACACACAGTTAATGTAGTGTTTATTCTTGTACTGTCACCCCAAATAAATAAATAAACAAACAGAGTACTCCCTTAGGCCAGTGACAATAACCCAGCCAGGCGATTAGAGAGCAGAGCTACCTGTCTAGTTCATTGATAATCTCTCCCTCTCTCCCTCTTCTAGGCTGTTTTGGGCGAGCTACTTTGTAACTTTACCTCAGCTGATGTCTCACACAGGACGATTCCCCCTTCATTGGTGCGGATCATACAAGTTCCATCAAAGCGGGGCATCCAACCCACAGCTGAGATAAGAATCAGACAGGAGGCGGGGTCCTGGTGGCTCAGTACCATGTCAACACGACATCCTGGGTTCAAATCTGGCCTGGGACCTTTGTTGCATATCATCCCCCTAATCTTTCCTGTCTATCTCTACTTTGAACTGTCTAATAAATGCGAAAATGCCCAAAAATAATCTTAAAAGAAAAAGATTCAGACAGGAGTATCAAACCATATAGCAAGGGATTCCAATGATAACCTCTGAAACATCTATTCAATCAATCAACAGCACAGCAGTTTTCAGCATCTCTGCTGTCAGATTATTCCTGATTGAGTCAATTTAACACATGAAGCACTGTGCGCTCTGTTTGGCTGGACTCATCTCAAAGATACCTGTCCCCAGTAATTTCGGGACAGGTAGTGAAATGTATGTTTGACACAAAGTATATCCACAAGCCGCAACTTTTACCCCTGCTGTTCAGTTTATCTATATCAGTAGTTAAAGGTGGAGGTAGAACGACAGCTGAGTTTCATCTTCATCTGCATTCTGCACTATTATTGATCATTAAAGTAGAATAGAGTTCATCAAGCATGGTACGCTTAAAACAAATAGCAGATTCAAGTCAGTAGAATATCTGGACATCTGATTTCTCTGTGTGTATAGTAATGAATCCTCTACATGAAAGGTGACTTTATTCTACAGTCTGGAGAGGAACGTGAGCCAAATGCTTAATATGTCATGTAAAGTAAAAACTATGTTGTCCTGTTTTCTGCTCTCTCTCTCTCTCTCTCTCTCTCTCTCTCTCTCTCTCTCTTGCTCGCTCGCTCGCTGTGGTCCAGCAGCTGCAGGTTGTGCCATGTATGCTGTGTATCTCCTGACACCACTAACCCTCAGCGGGGGGAGGCTGACTTATCTCTCATTACCAGATCCAGCACATGCTGCCAACCTTTTACAAGCTTTGTGTCTGTGTGACTGTTTCACCCACTCTATCTCTGCCTGCAGTGGTCTCATACAGTATGTGTGTTGGCATAAAGGTAGAGAGAAGTGTGTGTGTGTGTTTGTGTGCATGTGTGTGTACGTGTGTCTCTCTTTCTGTCCCTCTCTATCTCTCATTCAACAAGTAATGAGTATGTTATCGTAATCATACTGACAGTCATTCCTTTGACAATTTGCCACACAAACATTTAGTTTAGTAAATGATGAATTTGGCAAATTATTCAAGACCCAATATAATGAACTGAATCTCAATTCTCACAAATCATAGCTATGCCTGTGTTGCTTCATTTACAAGCAGACATTTTTTAGATTCTCTTCTATCTCTTCTTGTCACTCTTCCTTTTAACCACCGAACCCCTCCTCCGTCTAATCCTCCTTAAGTCTTTTTCCTCCTCCTACTCTCACAGAATTATCATTGATGTGTTTCTAGATTGCCTTCAAAAATGTATGCACATGGTTGGAGTTGGAGTAGAGTCAGGCAATAATAAACACTGAAATGTCAGTTCCTAAAAATACCTTTGGTTAAGGTTTCAATAAAGATTTAGGTCTTGTCGTTTGGATGTAAAACAAAGCAACATTGCTCTCGGTATGCTTGTTTTTCGAAGGGCTGTAACTTGGTTCTGTCGGTGCCACAGGGGCCGCGTCGAACCACCACACCCCATTAGCTACCTTAACCATTTGCTGGTGTGGTCGGACTCCCTGTTGAGATGAGAGGTTTGAATATTCTCAGAAGCCGCTGCCACACAATACTGCAGCACCAACAGGGCGTGAGGGATGAAAAGGAACTAATGGTCTAGTCTTCTATGCGGCAAGATGTGAACACGGTTCCTGGGGAGGTGGGAGGTGATCCACACTAGGAGAAGGGGAGAGAGAGAGGTGGTTAGACTATTCAGCCACAAGCACACCTCCAATTCCTTAATTCACTCCAATCTCCATTCCACTGAGACCAATCACAACTCCCTCCTGCTGCGGCTTTTGGCCCGGCTCTTCCGCCCAAAGGCTCTCCCACACTCCTCTGTGCTGCTGACATGTATTTAAAGCCAGAGCAGATTCTCATGTAGGAGAGTGATTAGATCCACAGCTAGTGTGATAAGTATGGCCTTCCATCGTGCAGGAACGTGTTGTCAACGGTGCTTAATTGGCTGAGTCTCCACTCAGCCAATTAAGCACCGCTGACAACACATCAACATACACATCCTAACAGTCTGCGTCATCATACATGCTACAATCTTTCTCGCTCGCACACCCCTCAACTCTCCACCCGCTCCTCATGCTGCTTGCATTTTTCAAAATCGCACATTTGGCAGTCAAAGGCTCAAACTGAGGGGATCAGGACCTTTTAAATCTGTTGTCTATATTGCTAAATTAATTAATGACAAACACATGGCAAACACATTGTCATGTCATGCTAAATTGGTGCTATATTGTTATCAGGGCAGAATACCATTTAATTTGGACATAAATGGCAAGGCATGTGTGGGCTGCAACACTAAATGGTTTGCCTCATTAAATGACTGTTTTAGCTGTAAATTGAGTGCTTTGGTGTTCTTCTTTTGATATTTAGCAACCATTTTGCTCAGGTCTTGATTTTACACACAATGATCTGACTTCAAATGAATACCTAGATGGTTGCTGTAACATTCTCATGTGATTCTGTAGCCTTGGCAACTGATGAAGAGGCTCTGTTCACGCTGTTTATTATCCATAAGCTTGATATGTGTTCCTGCAGAATGAAAAGGCCATATGTTTGACTGCATAAGAACGCGTCACTATATACAGGTTCATTTTTGTCCTCAAAGTAAATTGAGGCAAGGCTTAACAAGTTTCTGAAATTAACAGTGCTGAATGTCACAACTCTTGACACAGGCTCTCACCTGATAGTGATGAGGTTTTTGGTTTGTGTTTTCTAAACCAAGAAATGCACAGAGATTTTATGTAACATGTAAAGCATTAGATTTTTGATATATGTAAAATGTGAATGAGAATTGTGAAGTTATGTCTGCAAAGAAAAAAAAACACAACACTAAAGCAGCCTACAGCTTTGGAACCACAGTCGTATTTTAAACACATGGGCAGCCTTCCATAATGAATGGCTTATAGCAGATTATACAGTATACGGTTTATGTGGATTTGAGATTGGTTTGTCATTTGATGTTGTGTAACCCACAATAATGTACAGAGAGAGATAAAGACAGACTGACAGACAGAGAGGACTGGTGGTATAAACTCCACAGTGACCTCATTGCTACCAATCACAACCTGGTTAGTCATGTGTCTATTCATCATTTTTCCCTCTATTATTTTCTATTTTGTTCTTCTCAAAACAGTTAATATCTCTTTAATCATTTCCTATTATCCATTTCTCTCTCTCTTTCTCTCCATCTTCTCTCAATTACAGGTTCAAGCCCACAGCACCTGCCTTCCACTTCCACTTGCCTTCCTCCAAAGTTCATGGCTGTTTTCAGAGCAATTGGAAAGCCAATAAGAGTGGAAACACACACACACACACACACACACACCCAAAGGCATGGAAGCAAGCCTGCTTACTTGTCTCTCAGGTAAGCAGTTGCTTGGTAAGCAGTGTGTAATTGCTAAGCAGAGCCAAGAGCAAAGCAAATGCATAATCTGGAGGTACGCGGACTTTTAGGAACATTGTTGAATTATGGATTTGATTTTATTTGGAAACAAAAGGGCATCTTTATCTTTTTAGAGTGCAGTGATGAAATAAAAGGAGGTAATATTTTCACCCGCGTCTGTGTGCTTGTCTGTCCGTCTGTCTATCTCAAAAAGTTAGGCACGGATTTGCACAAAACTCGGTATGAAGGTTGGTTATGGGCCAAGGAAGAACTGATTAACTTTTCATGTCGATTGGCCAAAAGGGGGCGTGGTGGTGGGCGTGGCATATCACCAAAAGGTGTGGTCAGACATGGCGAAGGTCTGTGCTCTACTGCGCACATTTTCTCGTTTCTCGTGGAAATATTAGGTAATGTCTAAATTGTTGAATAATTTGTGAGTGAATAAAAGGTCAAATTCAAACCAGTGCCTGTTAAAGTTCTATTGTGTGTCTAACAATGTATGCACGTGTGTGTGTGTGTGTGTGTGTGTGTGTGTCTGTGTGTGTCTATGTAATTCAGTTAGCTAGGAGAAGCCTACGTATGACAGATATTTTCAGCTGGGGACGGTCCAAGTGTATCCTCTCTTTACCATCTTACATCATATTTAATATTGTCATCAGGCCCGTCCCTCGCTGCCATTTTGGCCCAAACTGGATGAATAAATGTGTAGCCAAGCATGAGGACGCAGAGCAGCATCTTTATTGAAGAGCACACTGAAATTGTCCAAAAGCTGCCTGGCAGGCTGAAGTTGTATTTCTGGTCATACTAGCTGATGGGAGTAAAGAGAGGTCTAAAAAAGTGTGTGTATAAAAGAGGAGGGGAATGCAACAATAAATAGGGACATTGCAGTGCCTTACATTAGTGGCACAGTGAGAAAAACATTATTTTCTATTATGTCATAAATTAGGTAAATACCTGGTTCCTATCTACAAATTAGGAATTAGTAATTATTATGATATTTTTATTATTATCACTCATCCCCTTCCCTGTTTTTATCAATCAAGAAAAATGCAGCGTAAAAGAGGTAATTTGGTGATCAGTAAATGTTTAATCAGTATCTTTGCCAAAGACAACATAAAGCTATCACTTCCTAATTGAAAACTATCATGCAGCAAAACAGAAAATGTGTTTGGGTATCAGTTATGTTCTTTTCATATCACACTATCATTATTTCTTAACCTCCCATTAGGAAGAAAAGGCAGATTGAAAGGATTTTAAAATATTGTAAAGCAAGAATTAGGATCTCATTGGACCAGAGTGAAATATTTTCCAAGTAAATCTTTTTTAAGTGATGCCATATGTAATACCCTCTAATCTCTCTCGATGACATCTTCATTAAAATAGAGATTCTTTTACCCATCAAGTGCTTTTTTTAAGAGCAGGAGACGTAGCTTCAACTGCAACTCAAATTCGTTTTGACAAATCATGACTGTGTGTGGGAGGAGCTCTGCTTGATGTGCACATGCAGCAGGACTTCAAAATCATAGCAATCAAAGAAAAAATGCTTTAAGACAGTGCAGTGCCTCAAAGCGTTGGACTGAATGTAAATGCGAGGTAAAGCAGTTGAATGAATGGAGGAATAGGCCTGTTTCTTCCTGTAAGCAATGAAATGTTCATCCAGTGGTGCGTATTCTTACCTTCTAAGAAAATACCAGGATGTTACACTGTTCTCTGAATTTGAACAAAAACATTGTGATGCTGATCAGTGTTTGACTTTAGGATTTGAATTTAGTATATTGAAATTGTCATACCCACTACTACCATGCTGGTTCTGCATGCGGTCCATCATTACAAACACATTTCGCAGCCAAGCTTTGTTCAAACCCACAGAACTTTATTTTAAATTGTAGTCAAGACCCCAAGGTTTCCAAAGATACCAAATATGTCATGCTGAATTACAGGGAAATGTGTATAAAATGATGCACAAACATCTAGATTTTTTTCCATTTGATGCAATGGTGCAGCCATAAAAAAATGATGCCTCGGGTTTGAATATTTCAGTCAATATAAGTGTGCTGTAGCTTGAAATGAAGCGTTGGAACGAGCAGATTCAGAATATGCATGTGACATTGTCGTACAGTATGGAAAAAATGTGTTTTCTAACTTTGAAGCTACTTAAGAGGAAATTTAAGGAGAAACAGGGTCCAAGGGGATACAGCATGCTGACAACTTTCACATAATCTTTGCACTTACTGTACGTAATTACGCTATAAAATACAGTTAGTATGGATAATATTTACCGCAGCTTTAGCATTGAGTTTTTTAGACAATGCTGAAATCCCCTCTGGACTGAGAGGTTCAATATGAAATCCTGTGATTCCGGATGATTCTTCAGTTCTGGTGTAACCAAAAGGAGTCCAATCTCACTTTACTACATTGCTGGAGAAATGGATGGATGGATGGAGAAGCTGCACAGAGGGATATGGCATGGCAAGCAGGACTGAGCGTGGCAAGAAGAGGACAAGTCACTGTTCATCAGACGGGGGAGATACGCTGCTTTTCAGCTTCTCATCCAAGTGCAAGTGTCAGAACGCATTCCATCTCTATTTTCCGCTCAAAAAACCAAAATAAGCCGTGCTCACAGCATTCAGTGGGACACAAACCCAGTTCAGCACTTCACTGTTTTATTGAGAGAGGATTGCTCTGAAAAACCAACAGTTACCACCTCCACCCCCCCTCCCCCGATCACTCTGAGGGACTTTTGTTGATTCCCTCTGTCATCAAATGGATGATTTCAGCCCGTCTTGAACACAGTGAATGCAGACTGAAATGCTATTACAGATGGACTGATCAATACGCTTTTTTCTTCTCTTTTGCCCCCACTTCCTTTCATCTCCCCTCTCTTCCAAGAATCTCACCAAGGCTTTCAAGTCACCCGCTTCGGATGTTATCAACAAGCGGCACTTAGGGCTGTGTGCCATCCAAACTCTCCCTCCAAACACCAGACAGTTCAGTGAAACATAAATCTGTCTGTGGCTTCACCTTTCTACATCTGTGTGAGTGACTGTTCACATTAATATCATAATGTGATGCAAGGGTTTGGGTTAAATTGAGTGTCTATATAAGAGTGAAATAAGCAACTTAGGTTTTTCCAACAACCACTTGGTTTGCTTCTCTCATCCTCACTCATCCTTTCTTCTCTCCACTCCATTCTCTCAGTCATTTTTTATATTCATCTCTTCTTATACACTGTTTTCCCTCTAACTTCTCCCCCTGTTCTGTTTTCTCCCTAGTGTCTCCTCTCTTTTCCTCATTTTTCCCTCTGCTCTATCCTTGCTTGCCCTCCTACCGTATTTTGCTGATAAGCGTGAGAGAACCAGCTGGTTCCTGGTTAGTCTGTGTGATTATCACACACACCAAGTAAACCAATCGCATTAGCCATTTGGGCGGGGTGACAGTGGTGCGTGTGGGATTAGGCTTTCACACACACACACACACATACACACTTGCACACACACACAAATACCTCCAGTGGTCCAACACAACACACAAGGTCACGGCATTTTCATGTCAGGACAGGATGAAAATAGAAAGAGGGCCATGAGCTGGACGGACTGAGGCACAATGAGTCAGTGGGCTGATAACACAGACAGACTGAGTCAGTGGGCTGAAAGCAGAAGGCAGTTTGTGTATGTGTGTGTGTGTGTGTGTGTGTGCGTGCATGTGTGTGTGTGAGCGGAGAGAGAGTCAGAGAGAGACGATGTTCCCAGGTTGTGTAGGGGGAAGGCTGCAGGTGGTTAACACCAGGCCTGCAGGTCCCTCTGGACTTCAGCAAACTGTTCTTCAACCCCAAACACATGCTCAAAATAACTCCCGTCCCTTTATCCCAATTACCTCCATTCTCTCTCTCTCTCTCTCTCTCTCTCTCTCACTTACTCTGCTGTCTTACACTCAATATCTGTTCTCTCTCCACTCATGGTCTTTCATATACCATCTGTTTTTCAGTTCAGATTTGTTTTAACACTCAAGAGTGTTAAAGGTGAGTTAAGGAGATGTATTTGTTTGAAAATGTAATGTTCCTTTTCTTTGTCATTGTCTGTTCTCAGTAGGTTTAAGTGGATTTTTCTCCTCATGTCATCATTTACTATTATGCATTGTGCTGTTTTTACATTTGGGCTTGGAATATATTGCAATTTAATGTGCAAATTCTGGTGATGTCTATTAAACAAACCTTGCTTACTGCTCTGTTAAAGCATCTAATCTGCATCAAAGTGGCATCTAATGGCTGAGGTATCGCAAAAGCCATTATAGGTAACAGCCTCACAGGTACTGAGAGGAGGAGAGGAGAGGAGAGGAAGTAGCAGAGGAGAGGAGAGAGCAGGCTATAGCCTAACATTGTCACCAAGGTTTGGCAGCCATGGCTTTTCCAGTGGGAAACACTGACCTCTTGTGGTTCATGCATTGAGATGAGACATTAAATTAACTTAAAGCTACATCATGTAACTTTTTCATGGTAAAATATTGCCTTATTTTCAATCTAAGTAATATGTTGGGGCTCAACAAGAGAAAATCCACTCATCAGTGTTGCATGAGACACCACAGTTTGTCCCATTCCAGCCCTCATGATCGGTCTCGACCAGTATTTACTCAGCACACAGGAAGTGATGTGTTTAATTTGATTTTATAGGTAAACAAGAAAGAGAATTACGCCACAGTCTGCAGACGACTTTGGATGGTAGTGGGTGCAGTGTAGCATGGCAGAAGCAGCTCTGCAGGATTGGCTTCACCGCCTCCACTTCCACCTTCAGCCGCCCAGAAAAAAAAAAATTAGATCTTTGGAAACTCTCCAGGCGAAAAAGGAGACTGATAAGCAGTGCAGTAAAATAAGAATAAATATCGGCCTGCCTTTACTCAGTGGAAAGATCTGAAGGAGTGGTAAGGCAACAGAAGCGATCAGAGCAGAAAAGCAGAGATGGCTTGTTTTTGATGGACAGGTAAAATATATATGTATATATTATTTATTAGTAATTTATTCTGAAATTTTGATTACTATCAATCGTTATTAGCAGTGTGAATGATAAGTTGTTAGCCTAGGTGCAGTCTTTTCGAGGAGCCAGCTGTTTTGGCTCGTTTCACATAAAGAGCCATTTGTTTGGTTCTCAGTTGGCTCTTCATTCAGTTATGCTGACGTTTTTTTTTTTTTAAAAGTGGTTTGATTGCTGTTTGTCTGTTTGTGTGTTTTTAAAATATCGGCCGTAAAAATAATATCAGACCAAAACCTATATTGCTTTTTAATGCTGAATCAGCCAACCTGCTGATACATCGGTGCATCCCTAACTTTTGTTTGAATAGATCAAGTTCAAGTTCAGGTTTATTTATTTATATAGCTCTTTATCACAAGCATGTCTCAAAGGACTTTACAGAGAATGGGCCTAACTAGATCTAACTGTTCAAAAATCAGATGGGTGCCACTGTCCCTGAAATAAATGCATACTTGGCAAACAGGCAAAGCATGTGATAGCCTTTTCCTGCAATCTACTTTGCTGTACAGTCATCTTTCAAACATGGATCATTAGCGATTGGGGAAACATTTCAATAGCATTGCAGAGTGAAGCTGACAAAAAGCAATAGACTGGGACAAATACTGGGTTCTAGCTGTGTAGCGGTATACACTCCAGATCTGTGGGTGGCGGTAGTGCGCCATTTAACTTTAAGCCAACCACCATTAAACAAGACTAACGAAGAAGAAAGAACACGCTGTAAACTCCAAGCCCTCCGTGTGTTGTATTATGAGTGAGCAGGGAACGTAAAACACTCACACAAATCACAAATAAGATTCAGCCTCAGAGTGGAGTGAGGGCTTTGAGTTGACACACTCCTGAGATGAGATTCAGGATTCAGTAGAGTAGACTGTCTTCCCGGAAGTCACATGTCAACACTGCTAACGTCACATTTCACTCAGCGCGAAAACTGTCGCTGTACTTTCACTCTTCAGCGGAACCATAACATCAGTACTGACTAGGAGGTTAACGTCAGTTGAATTCAGCCACGGACTTGTCTGCAGACAGTTGATTCAGCGTAAGGAATCGCTGCTTTGTTTCACTGAGGTAACGTTACATTGTCTTAGCTAGCTAACCGCTACCTGTGTAACTTAGCAGCAGGTCGTAGCACGATAGCCAAACTAGCCAGTTGAGTTGACAAGGTGTCTGCCTTCAAAGTTTTACATTCAGTTACATAAAATCAGGACATTAAAAGGTCTTAAATATACGGTTAACTTTTGCCTTTAAATGCTGTGTCAGAGGTCTTAAAATGTTTTTTAGCTAAGTAAGTTAGTGTGAAGTCAACTCTGTCATGCAGACCTAACGTTATATTCTGACAGGTCGACTGTGTTTTGTACTCTTCAGTTTTATATTTGATGCGAAATTGGTCTCATATGTTATACATTTCGTTCTGTCATGAAAAAACTGTTGAATTAAACTTGCTGAAACTTGCAATTTAAATTTGAAAGCATTGTGTGCTAACTGATAAGTACTACCGGGATGATGCACGCGTCGTAACCAGGTAGATGTGCAAGCGCGTGCATGTTTAACGTTGTGCTGCAGTGCAGACGTCAAGTCAAGAAGGCAGACTGAAAATTAAGACTGACTACCTGGCTACACACAAAAAGTTTGGTAAAGTATAATGTGCCATCAGTGCAAGACATATCATTTACGGTCAATTTTGCTCCAAAGATTTGGCAGTGTAAATAAATATGTAAATGTGTGTGCACACAACTTTAGCAACCAGCCTCTGGATTCAGCGGGTAATCTGATACTAACTGCGATCGCCCTGTTATTTTGTTGCTATATATCCCACCTGTTGCTGCAACACCACTGGAGCGGCACAGTCATGTGGTTGCTGAGATGAACACACAGTAAAACTCATCATATTCCCATAGGTTACGCTTACACCTGATCATCAGTTAGTGACATGCTTTGGCAGGGTTGTCCTGTCTCAATTTTTACTGCCTCCTAATTTAGGTCATGCTCTCTCTCCCTCACTCTCTCTCACTCTCAGATAAGCCTATCCAAGAAGCAAAAATGTCAAAGATAGACAAGATGAGCATCCTGGGGGTGAGGAGTTTTGGGGTTGAGGACAAGGACAAACAGGTCATCTCTTTCTTCACTCCTCTGACTGTGCTGGTTGGACCCAACGGAGCTGGGAAAACGGTATGGCCAGCATTAGTCTCTGTCACACACGTATGTCTTTGTATTTAAAATGGAAAACAAACAAAAAAAAAACTGCCCGCTGTTCTTGCGCAGCATCTCTTTTTATAAAATCAAAAGGGGTAAAGTGTTCCAATATGAAAGTAGTTCACTGAAATTTCTTTTTAAATGTGAAAAGCAAGGTGAATGTTTTTTTTTTTTTTTTTTTCAAATGCAACTGTGCTATGGTTTTGAACATATATGGTGTAGTGTTTTGTTGGTATGAAAACCTGCATTCTCTCAGTCCTCCATGGCACACGGCTGCCTATCCCTGGTCTATTCTGGCCTTTCCTGTAGAGTGCATTTGTGTTGTCAGACCGGTCCAATTTGTTGTGAATATGAATCCCCAAGAACATGTAAGACTACTGTACCACCTCCACATTATCTCCTTGGATTGTGACAGATGTTAGTGGCTTCTTGCTCCATCTGAGTCCACTACAAGCTCCTTGGTCTTACCGATGTTGAGCTGCAGTTAGTCCTTTCAGAGAATGAACAAGAAAGGTGACAGTAATGTCTTTGAGATGACACATGCACATGGGGAATGGGGGTTGCTGGCCTGGAAAACACATTTAACTCAATTGCTCTGTTAGCCTCCCTGTTGCACATGATTTGTTGATAACTGCACCCCTCATTTTGCTTTAATCCTTATTTATTGCATATAACCCTTTCTCTCTTTGTTTGCAGACTATCATTGAGTGCCTGAAGTATGCCTCATCAGGCGAACTTCCCCCTGGAGCTAAAGGAGCGGCTTTTGTTCATGATCCAAAGGTGAGCTTAGTCTGTTATATCAGTGTAGGCATTGTACAGTGAGTTAGTTGGCATTATAACTGCTTTGGAGCTAATTTCTCAAGGGATGTGATGTCTGTTTTGCTGAATGTTTTCCTGCTGTTTTTTAATTATTCAGTGACTTTACAACTTCACCTCCACTAATCCACTGCACACCATTCACACTCTAAAAAATGTCCCACTTCTCTGCACATTTGCAAGTTTCTCATCATGTGGTTTCATGTTTGGAAGCAACAATAACATGTAAACTAACCATTTATTAATTAAATACTTGCATCTATTATTTTATATACTGCATCTATTTCTGTCAGATTATAAATTCTTCTATTTGAGCTTTTCATGAGCAGTCCTCTTCCCAGGGACAGAATATTTACTTGAAGTAAACTTCCTTTTAGACACACTGCTCCCGTTCCCACTAAGTGGAGCTGGACCTACTTATGATGGTTGTATTCTTACAACAAGCCCCTTTTTTCCTGGTATTGTCCTTATCCTGATCACATCACAGAACATTGAGTTTAAATGCTTGTATTATCAATAAACCTCAAAAATAAACTACATTGTTATACTCAAGCAGTCTGTTTTGACCCCACTCTGCTATTGCCGTAGTGGAAGGTATTAGAAATAAAATTGTATAATTGTGAAAATGTAACTTTAATTATCAATGTTCACACTTTAGCTGTATATTTTCACACAACTCCCATGATGGTTTTCTTGTATTCAGAAAGAACTATAAGTCATCGCCACAGGAACTGCACAATGTGTACTTGTCTGAGATCTGGCTAGCGCTAACAAATGTGCCTGAGGACCCTCTTCAGGTCCCCATCAGATGAGGATTATTGAGCCCATCAGTGTTAACCTAAATGAATGCCGTCTGCTCGCAGGACGCCCATGAGACGGACGTGCGAGCCCAGATCCGGCTGGTATTCACTGACGTCAATGGAGAGAAAATTGCCATCCAGCGCTCCATGTCTTGCACTCAGAAGGCAAAGAACTACACCTTCAAAACCTTAGAGGGCGTCATCACCAGAGTGAAGTAAGTCTAAAGTCGAGCCTCTCTTCACTCATTTATCATTGAAACTACAGTCCACCTACCAATGATAAAGCATTCTTTCTCAGTCATAATTTGTTTAAAGAATGTGTGTGGGGATCTCTGGCAATGGCATTTACAGATAATTTTTGTTTAATATTGATGAAAATCTGATTGTGACTTGACCCCGTCCCTTATGGCCCCCCCAATCTCCCCAGACATGGTGAGAAGGTGAGCCTGTCGTCTAAGTGCGGCGAGCTGGACCGGGAGATGATTTCTGGACTGGGCGTATCCAAGCCTGTGCTGAACCACGTCATTTTCTGTCACCAAGAAGAGTCTAACTGGCCGCTCAGCGAAGGCAAAGCGCTCAAAGAGAAGTTTGACTCCATCTTCGCCGCCACCAAGTAAAGCCAACACCTTCCATCTTTTTTTGTTTGTTGGTTGTTTTGCGATGTTTTGTTTTCTTTTGTCTTGAATGCCAGCTTAGAGCATCACAACACCTAAAATTAATCTAAAGCAAAAATATACTTGGTCAACTATTAATTTACCTGGGCAGTAGGGCTGAAAGATATTGACAAAAAATCAAATTGCAATTGACAGAATATTGCAATTACGATTTAAACTGCGATTCATATCAAGTTTTTCTTGTCATACATTTTTTTAGAACTGTAAAATTGTTTAAAGAAAAGTGATTTTGTTAAAAACAATAGGTGTAAATGTGCAGGATTTACTGAGTTTGTACTTGATTCATAGACCAAAGAAGATCATATTGCGATTTTTATCTCTTATTTTTTTGATTAATTGTTCAGCTCTACTGGGCAGGCCGCTCAGCTATTACCATTATATGGGGAACACTGTATTAGCATCTCTCTCTCCATCTCCCAGGTATATCAAGGCTCTGGAGACGATGCGTCAGCTGCGTCTGAAACAGGGCCAGACGGTCAAAGAGTGTCAGGTGGAGCTGCGCTACCTGAAGCAGAACAAGGAGAAGTCTCAGCAGATCAAAGAGATGCTGGGCGCCAAGGAGGCTCAGCTGGAAGCCTCTAAAGACAGCGTCCAACAGATAGAGGGCCAGGTGGAGCCACTTGAGGTGGGTCAGTGGTGTGTGTGTGTGTGTGTGTGTGTGTGTGTGTGTGTGTGTGTGAAAAATCGATGGAACCAGAAAAACAGTTCCTTGAGAAACTGTGTGGGCTTGCTGCAAGCAGCTGGAAGTATAAGAACACCAAAGTTAGACGGGTCAGTCCGTTAGACAGGACAGTGAGTTAGGTCTTAGACAGGTGTTAGACAGTAGTAGTGCTGGTTAGTTAGGTGGTTAGACAGGTCTGTCAGTTAGACAGGTTAATTCAGTTAGATGGTTAGTTAGACAGGTGGTTAATTAGGTAGTTAGTTAGACAGGTCTGTTTGCAGCAAGCCCACTAGTTATTTGTCTATATACAATACTACATGAGCCAGTGGAGGATGGTGTGTGCGTTTGTGTGTGTGTGAGGTTTTTCACACAATTCACTAGTTCTGCTCTCATATGCAAATAAATTCAGATGACATCACAGGATGGGAGAACCATAGAGATATAACACATATCTGTGTTATATCTCTATGGGGAGAACGCCCTGCAACGTTCCTCATCTATTAGTTTGCATGGACTGATGCGATACAGTGATGTACGTCGGTGTATATAGCTAGATCTTTTTATGATCGTAAGACAACATACGCTGGCTTTAATTAGGTCTATACATCATCACCATGAATGCACTCTGGGACTGTGCAGAATCTGCTCTTGTTTTCGTGACAAAGTTAAAACCACTGGAGGCTGGTGTGCAGGTGTGTACATAACTTGGCATGTGTCTGTGGTTGTGTGTAGGTGTGTGTCTGAACGAAGTATAGTGTAGTAGTGGTAGCGTATCCTTGATTTTGTTCATTTTATTTCATTTTCAGAATCGACAAACGGACATTGATGAGAAACTGGGCAAGGTGATGAAGCTGGACAACGACATTAAGGCTTTAGACAGCAGGAAGAAACAGATGGAGGAGGACAACAGAGAGCTGGAGGAAACGATGGAACAGGTGAGAGAGAAAAGTGTATTCATTCACATACATGAACATACCATACATTTTTCTTTTTCTATTTATCTATGAAAATGTGCAGCCGCCAGTTCTCCGTCTGACTGAGAAATAGCAGGTTATTTGTAATACAGGGGAAATAAATCATCTCATTAGTGCTCGCTGCCATGTTTTTTGTTGACATCAAAATGTAGCCATAACCCTGTGTGACTTTGCACAGACGACAAAAAACAAAAGTGAAAACGGTAGGATGTTTACATGCCACAATAACCTGTTTAATATTCGAGTAAGCCAGGCATCTTAACCGGGTTTCTCATAATTGGAGAACAAATGTAAATCTGCCTCTGCTGCAAAAAAATAGTGAAAATTCATCACTTGGGCTTATTGCTCACAAAAGATAAACAAATAAAGGACAGTTTTAATAATTATACATATATATATTGTATATAATAAGACATCTTTTAACCCCGGCCAGTACTGAAATGACCCTGTTTTATTATGTAGCAGGACAGCATGAGTAAAAACAAAACGGTAACAGGCCTTCTTATCTCTTCCACCTTTCTCCACCCTGCCATCTTTGTATCTTGTTTGTCTTTGCTCTTTTCACTGTGATTTTTCTTTTTTCTTTTTCTTTTTTCAAAATGATTTTGTTCAGCACTCTGTGTTAGAAATGGATGTGGGTGAAATCATGGCACCAAAATTACCACTCGCCCTCCGCAGATACCAGCAGTTCTGGAGGCAGCAGGGGATAATATGTTTTGGGAGAGGGGATGACAGAGGCTTAAAGGATGATTAGAGAGAGGAAAAAACTAATACGATAGAAAATGAAATAGGTGCATAAGTGAAAGAGGGATGAGGTCAAAAGAGGAAAACTCTGCAAGTCTCTCTCTTTATTTTTCTCTCTGTTTCTCTGTGTTTCTCTCTCTAGTGAAACACCTGGTAAATAGGAACCTAAACTCCAGTCTGTTTGAAGTGTAATTAAACTGAATGGGAAACTAATAAGAGCAACACAGACTGCAGATGGTGAATGAGGCTGTTGTGATTATGTAATGACAAGCCAATTCATCACTAGTCTGTATTGATATGAATGTCTTTTATGACTGTTGGGTTTCTGAGTGGTTACATCTGTCATCCAAGACTGTATTCACTGCTGCCTGTCTCACAGTAGCCTGGGATCTGTTCCTTCCCATCTGTTTGGTGCTTCTCAGGTGTGTGTGTGTGTATGTGTGTGTGTGTGTCTGAAGAGTGTGCGTGTGATAGTGTGGTTTTGTGACGGGGAGGGAGAGAGTGAACGTGTCACAGTGATTGAGTGACTTGGTTAAAGTACTCTTTTGTGTGTATGGGTGTATGTGTTTGAGTGACGAAGAGAGAAAGATTGGCAGTGTGGTTACGTGACTTGGTTGGAAATTAAAGGTGCTATGTGTAGCGTTTTGTGTCTCTCAAAATTGAGACCGCATTTCCCATAAACCCTATTACTTCCTTTGGCAAAGAAGATGTGTTTACTTGCCCCGCCTCCACCTCTGTGGCACTCCACATGTGTTTGTTCTGAAGAGCAAGATGAAGGATCAGAGCTAATAATTGCCCTTGATAACAGTGAATATGCATTCCGGCAAGGTAAACTAAGTTGAAGCTGAAAGTATGTAGTTAGAATAGTAGAACTGGAGTAAACTTCTTTATCACTTGCAACGTAAAGTGGTTCCTCTTTTGTGCTATAAAGCAATCCAAAAAAGTTCCTGCGTAATCCGACCTGGTGGCGTTTTTTTAAGGTAGTTATACTAATGTCTCAAACTTAATGTGGTAATGATGTATCTTTAATGTTCTTATGTGTACTCACAGGTTGTTGTGCAGGTGTGTATATGTTGTATGTGTATAAGGTGCCATTTGGTGGACGTTTTATCTAAATCACTGTACAGTACCATGAGTGTATACTTTTTTACCTTGGGAGGCCCAAGTGGGAATCAAACCTCTACACTCCTCTCACTGAGCTGACAGAACCATGCTCATGCTAAGCCGATGTTTTGTGTATCTACTGCAGGTGTTCCAGGGTTCAGATGAGCAGCTGCAGGAGATTTACCAGAACCACCAGCGGACGGTGAAGGAGAAGGAGAGGAGGCTGATAGACAGCCAGAAGGAGCTGGATAGAGCCGGCCGGGAGTGTCAGAGACTCAACAAGGTCAAGTCTGATCTCCTGGTGGAGCAAGGTGCACACACACACCTGCACACACACACAGACACACCTGAACACACATCCGTATCCGTATAGAGATTTATTTAAAGGACAATCATTACCGCTGCCTCATTGCGTTGAAGATGCATTGTGTTGCGTTTAAGTGTTGCCTGTGTTGTGTGTTGGATTTATTCTTATATGTTGATTATGCATAATCGAAACCAAATGTTTTACCCCATTTTTACTAGCTGTCTCTGATAAGTTTGTTTTGAAAGCTTTTAATCAGTGTTGCAATGAAAACTTACACCTACTAATATACCTAAATATATACTACTATATCTATATTGTAATAAAATAATCAATAACTGCACTGGATCATCTCAATACATGTAAGTTGTTGCTGTACTTTCTTGGTAGCATAATCCTCTGTGGGCACATTCTTTCCTTTTCGGCAGAGTAGTGGTTCCTTTTCTTTGATATGCTTTGCACTGAAACTCTGCAGGTTTGGCTGATAATTATGTAGACTTGTTTTTTTTTTTTGAAGAGCAGAGATAAACTACTCCATATCTGTACTACTACACATCTGTACCCACACAACTGAAGACAGGTCAAAAACGGTTGGACTAGGGGTGTCCTTGCGGCTCAGTTGTCATCCTTCCTGTCTCTCTTTACTGTGACTAACCAATAAAGCAGAAAGGGCATAATAGTCAATGGTCGGACTAGGCACACATGTACACATACACACATTATAGGCTTATATTCGGTCAGGTCATTGGGTGAATGCATTTCTGTATAATCTGAACTGAACTGCTTATAATGTTGATAGCGAGACTTTTAATTTTCCAAAATGTCACGGCTCCCATCTGTGGCCATTTGGTGGCAGCTGTTCTGTGTCCCTCCTGGTACGCATTAGCATCAGTTCATTTGTGCATGACAAATGGCACAAGTGAAACCAAAGTGCTTATCAATAAGAATTTGTCAGCTGACCTGCCAAGAAAGAAAGAAAGAAAGATTGTTGGGTAGATGGATGGATAGGTGGATGGATAATTGACGGATGCATGAGAGAGGATTTCCTTCAGAATAAATGAGCTGCTAAAATCCCTTTCCCTCTTTCCAGGCCGTCTACAACTGGAGGCTGACCGCCAAACTCAAAACATCAAGAACCGCGATGCTCAGGTGAGACAAAGGCAGCGGGGAAGCTGGCACAGTCTTGACTAATAGCTTTTAATTAATATTTAGCAAATATGTTTAGCATGTATCCACACTAAAAATGAAATATCTAAACAGAAAATTTAGTGGTTTGCATTATGTTGAAATTCACTGCCAAGTATCAGAAAAGTTTTTTTTTACTCATATCAATTAAAAGGTTGCATTTATTTTGGCATTTTTCTCACTTTTCTGACCCAGTAAATATTTTTTTTGGAGATTAGCCCACACTCAAGAATATTTTTGGCAGAGAAAAAATATGATGCTTACTATTTTATAATTTAAAAAATTACCAAAGAACATCTACATAATCTTGATAGCTGCATGTTTTATTTACATCCAACTGCTCTTTATTCTTCCAACATCCTAATATTACCTCATTTTAGTCTCTCTCCCTGCCTCCCTCCATCAGGTACGCTCTTTGTCATCCTACCTGGAGTTGGAGGGTTATGACCGGACGCCCTTCACTCAGCTGCAGCTGCAGAGTTTTCATCGCCACGTCACCGAGAGACTGGACCAGGAAAAAGAGACAGCCAATCAGATTATGGTAAGAGATGAGGCTTTGTGCTGCTCTGTAGCAGACCCTGACCTCTGACCTACCTGTGAAGGAGGCAATTGAAAAGAGAATTTCAATAAATATATTATAGGGCTTCCCAAAAAATGATAATCCTGATTATTTTGCTAAATATTGTGATCACAATTCACCATAACCATTGCCTCGGCTTCAGGAAACAATTATTTTATTGCACTTTTGTATCTTTAACATATTTTCAATTTTTACGTTTTTCCAAAGATGGAAACAAACATTAAAAACATTACAGCAGGGCCTGCAAGAAAGGGTTTCAGACAGGCAGACCTGTCCATGCATAAATATGCGGCAAAGTAATGCAAATTTCACCTTTTTGTCTTTCTATTCACTCAGGCGGACCTGCAGGAAAAGGAGCAGCAGAAGCAGCAGTCTATCGATGAAATGAGGGATAAGAAGACTGGCTTGGAGAGAACAGTGGAGCTGAAGAGAGACCTGCAAGGAAAGAAACAGCAAGAGATGAGGAACGTCAGGGCGGAGCTGCAGAGGCTGGAGGGCTCCTCTAGCCGGCTGCAAGAGCTGGAGAATGAACTGGCTAAAGCGGTGAGCGCACACACACACACACACACACACACACTGGCTAAGACAGGATTTTCTTAGGCGTGCACAAGTAATTGGTGTCTAATTTGTGTCTGTGTATGTGTGTGTGCATGCCCGCATGCGTTTCTCCCTTTCGGAACATGAAAAATGACTATTTGTATGAAGTTGTTTTTCTATTCCTTCATTCATTCATACATGCATTTATTTTTTTTTTTTATCTCTCTGTCTATTCTATTGATCAGTCTTGGACTTCAGATCCACTGGATTAGCTTTCTGAACATACAACTCCCATTCATTTTTAATGGCAGATAACTTCTTCCTTTTTGTGTTTCTGATCACATAACTGTGTGTTTGTGTGTGTGTGTCTGTGTGTGTTTCCCTCGTCAGGAGCGTGAGTTGCAGAGTGTGGTGCAGAGCTCCAACGTGGAGGAGCTGAAGACTGAGGTGGTGGAGCTCCAGAGAGAGAAGTCTGAGCTGGATCGCGCACAGAGACGGCTGGACCAGGAGATGGAGACGCTCAACACACACACCACCGCGCGCACGCAGATGGACATGCTGAAAAAAGACAAGGTAATGTGTAACTAATGGTGACCGGCACACACTTTGTGATGAGCGCTTGCCTTCTGTCTCGCCTCAAACTGTGAGCCTCCCAACCCCAGTGACCACAAAATTTGAATAATCTGTCTTTTCTATCTGGTTCACCACTTAAAATAATAATCTGCAACAATTTCATATAAATAAATGTCAATTTTGCTACTCTTTTTCACCAATTAATGTAACGCAATAATTATTCAACCTATATTAAGCTTTTACATTTGCTGTTCTAAACTCCCAGTGTCTGGTCGGTCTTTCCTGGGGAAAAATAATCCTCTCACTTCTCAATAGCGAATTGTTTTGAATAAATAGACAAAGAAGAACTGGGTAGTTAGCATGAGCAGCGATAGCCACCATGGCTGAACAGACAAAGAAAAGAGCGCCACCTACAAAAACTCAGAGAGTAACTTCAACTTCAACAGAAAATCCAAGAAAAAATATGTCACAGTACTGGACACACTGTTTGATTGACAGGTGATCTCTGCAAAAAGACCTCAACAATGAGCACTTAGTACCAAAGATGTCACCAAAATCCCAATAAATGAGGAACTTGCGGATTGCTACTCAAAACTGCTTATACTTAAGGGCCATATCACACAGTTTCAACCACATTATGAAGACACACACACTCGCACATTTGCTGAAAAACAGACTAAGTTATGAAAACAGATACACAGATTTTTCTCCCTCTCCATCTCTCCCTTTCTCGCTCACACACACACAGAGCCAGCTGACCAGGCCATTCTAAGTAGAGCTGTTTGAGTGACCCTTGTTAGTGGTAATTTAACCCCGTGGACCTGTTTACTCGTCTCCTCTCTCTTTTCTCTTTTCCTCTCCTCTTTCCCCTCTTCCTTACCTGTTCCTCTCTCTTCTTTCCTTTCTCTGTTGGCTCTCCTCTCTTCTTTCCTCTTTCTTTCCTGCAGACGGAGAAGGAGGAGCAGGTACGTAAGATCAAGTCTCGTCACAGCGAGGATCTGGTGTCGCTGCTGGGCCATTTACCCAACAAGAGAGAGCTGGAGGACTGGATCTATTCCAAGTCTAAAGAAATCAACGGCACCAGGGACAAACTTGCCAAACTCAAGTTAGTAAGATTTGTACACACACACACACACACACACACACACACACACACACACACACACACACACACACACAGTATATACTGTGTGCAGAAAATGTTAGGAACACCTACTATTTCCGTGGTATTGACCAGGTAAATCCAGGTTAAAGCTACATTATGATCCTTTATTGAACTATTGGATTGTCTTCAGTCATGAAGGGGAGATCTAGATGAAGAGGGGAATGAAAATGTTATTGTTACAATGTTAACTCTTTCTCCTTGGATATCGTAATGGCATAATAAATCAACATTTTCTGAGGTAACTTTTTGACACACATTCCTTTGCAGGAGCTAATAGCTGGATTTATAAAAGTCAAATAGGTTGAAATGTTTAAATTTTTATCAAAACAAAGTATTGGAACAAAGCATCAAATTAACGATATTGGTATTGGTATCGAAATTTTCTAAATGAATCCCAATTTTTAAACATGGACAGTGGAATTGATAAAAACAAGACTTTAAATTCTGCTTATTGATAATAATGATAATAATCCTAATCATCCTCATCATATACATCTGTACATAGTTAACAGAATGTATCTTTGTGGATCAATGAAGTATCGCATTGTTATTTGTTATTCTCAGTAAGGATCTGGCATCAAGTGAGCAGAATAAGAGCCACATTGCTGCTGAGCTGCGTAAGAAGGAGCAACAGTTGGCCAATGATGAGGAGAAGTTCTTCAACGTGTGTGGTAGTCAGGATCTGGAGCAGGACCTGGGCAAGCTGCAGGAAGAGCTGGAGAAGTCGTCCAAACAAAGAGGTGAATGCTACAAAACAATGGAGTTTCAAGTGGAGGGATGAGAGATTGTGTTGTTATGAGAGGATAGCCTGACTGTGAATGGATCTTGATATCAGACTTTAATATAGAGGAAATTGTCAGAAACCAAAACCCAATTTTATCCTGGCATTGCACCTATATCTGGTATCAGTATTGGTAGTGTTGTATCCCTATAGGAAGATCTGTAAGCTGAGAGTGAAACAACCTTGAAGCTGACTAATACACAGTATTGCAGCGCTAGGTCGAATAGTAGTTGTAGCCGTAGATAGTGCTTGTTTTAACCTGCTGGGAATACCAGATGGGTGGGATTTACTGCATCAGGGCAATTCACATAGTATCAGGTGGGTTGTCAGCCTTTCAAATACTTTCCTGTGATTATCTAAACTTTCTAGCACTAAATGCACCATGCTATGCAGCAAACTCCACCCATTTGGCACCTATGTAGGCTAAAACAGTTAATAAAAATAATGTGCAAATGCTTTGGTCTCACATACAGACTAGATCTTGTGTGGAGGATATTGAGACTTTGACAATATTGTTGCAAAGCGAGCTTGTCACTGAGTCCTAATAATAGTAATAGTTGTAGTGGTAAGAGAAGTAGTATAAGACATGCAGTAGGATATGATCTAATCTCTTGCTCTCTCTCTGTACCCGTCTCTGTCCAGCCATGCTAGCTGGGGCCACGGCGGTGTACACCCAGTTCATCAGCCAACTGACGGAGGAGAGGGAGCCCTGCTGCCCCGTGTGCCAGCGGACATTCCCCTCGGAGTCTGACCTGCAGGAAGTAATCAGCGACATGCAGTCCAAACTACGCCTGGTGCCGGACAAGCTGAAGAACACAGAGCAGGACCTGAGGAGGAAGGAGAAGAAGAAAGATGAGATGATGGCTCTCAGGCCTGTCAGGTATGGAGCTGGTGGGTGGTGGTGAGAGAGGAACATTAGAATCACTTTATTCTCCCAAGTGCAGTAAATGTACAGGAATTTGTCAGAGACATTGCCATTTGCAGAGACGCCAAACCAAAGACTAACACAGTACATACTTTCAGACACGGCACAGGGACAATAGGACTTCAAATACAGTGCAAGGGGAAGTGCAAGATACACAATAGGGTTGGGCAATAGTGCACATTCTCCTATCAACCAGTCGTCATCACATATATGGCCAGGCAGACACACAGCATGTGCGATGTAAGTGTGATGACTTAAATGACTTAAATTGAAATGTAGCTTTGAAATGCTCAAGGAAGGGGCATTTGTACATTGTGGTATGAGTCCTTGCAGTCAAGAAAAAACAGCTGATGGTTGTGGTGCATTTCCACAATGAAGCAGTAGCACAAGATACAGCAGAGGATAAAGCAAGCGCACCCTGAGGAAGGCTCTGTGACATGTCGGGTGTGTTTAGGCTTGGCTACGCTCTGTTCTGGCTCTAAATAAATTTTAAATGAACTTGAGCATAATTTTTGCCTCTCTCTTGCACTAGGCTACATTAATTATCAAGGATCAAGGTAATTTCAGCAGAAAATTGGCAAGGGATCCCTGGTATGTTTGTCCAATCGCCCAACCCTAATACATGATAGGCTAGATAGGTAGACTATACACATCACTCTAAAAATAGACATTAAACATTCAATTACTGTTTATTTAGGCAAAATACAGCAGTCATTGTTTTTGACGATTGGCCACTTTACACCTGCCATTCACACTCATGTGTACACCTATTTCCCAGTGAGTTGGTTTCACAAATTCACCCCATGAAGAATGAACAGTATGGACAATTAAATCAAGCAAACATTGCCATTTTTCCTCCCACCAATGACTTTAATGGGAAGAACTGGTCTGCCTAAAGGTGCTCTTAATAAATCCCTTGGGTAAATTTGTGTTTTATTGTAGGATCAATAGTATTAACAATCCACACTTTGCCACCTCTCTCCTTCTTCCTTTCTGTTCTCTGAAGGTTTACACCACTAGATGGGGCTACATTCTCATGTGACAGAGATGTCTCCCCTGGGTCTCCTCACACTCTCCATGCCCTGATAAGACGACCCCCCCCCCCTCCAGCGGGGTGTTCAGAGCAGCCACTCTCTTGTTATTTTTCAAAGTAGAAACTTTATTATCTGAACTTTTCAGCACGAGGGACTGAAACGTTCAGAGCAATGGAATGTATTGAAATTGCAAAGCTCACTCAAAAGAAACAAACATGCAGACGCAGGGCATGAAAATAGCGTGCAATAACAGTGCAATACCAGCAGCCAAATTTGGCCTGGTGGCAGTTGTTAATTCCAATACCCCGTGCATACACATTTTCAGAGCTCTGTACAGTCTGTCTTGCAATTCAAATGTTTTTGTTGCATGTAATGAGAAAATCTCTATACATTAGCGTAACATATTTTTGCATAAACTGCATTTTTGGTTGTTTTACCCACTTAGAAAACAATTTTGAAATCCATTTCCCTAGAGATGGCAGAGAATTAGGAGAAGAAGCCTTAAAAGGAGGCACTGAATACAGTACAGACTGAAGGGGCATCTCAGAGTAGTAGTGAGGATCCCGTAATTTTGGTTTTGGCTTTCAGATCATAATAATTTCAACAGTAAAGCTTTTGCACATCTGAGTAAAAGGTGCATAGGAAAAGAACCTGGGTTGAGAATTAAAGAAAAGGCTCCCACATAAAGTTTACTGAATTTTGCAATTAGAGCATTTTTTTTTTTAAAACAACGTTTCGGTACTAGGACCTTTGTTAGGTGGTTCTCTCCCATTTCATGAAATGAAATCCCATTACGTTAGACTTGTTTCACTTTCATGTGGATACAGTAACCAGCAAAATCAAGATAAAAACAAAAGGCTATTCATTTCTGAATGTGCTAAAAATGGAAAACTAAAGCACCATGGTTATGTACAGTATGTATTACAATTGGGGGTTGCAGTTGTGTTTAAGATTTAACAAATACATTCCAAAGCATGCACAAAACTAATTAGCCTTCACATGAACAGATCAATTAAAACCAGGATTTCACTGAAGGTTTTTTGTTGCATGTTTTGTCAGTGTACAGAGAAAAGCATGGGCAACCAGGAGCTAACACAAGATGTTGAAAGGTTCAGATTAGGAGAGGCATATAAAAATGTCAAAGATCTGACGCACAGTGTGAGCATATTGAAACCCATCATCAAGAAGTGGAGGAAATATGGCATCACCAGGACCTTTCCTAGGTCAAAATGGACAACTGTGCAAAGGAGGAAGCTCATCAGGGAAGCTACCAAGAGGCCAACAGCAACCTTAAAACAACTGCAAGGCTGTATGTTTGAGTCTGACTACTGCAATCATACAGCAACCATATTTCATGTTCTCCGCAATTCTGGGCTGCAAGGGAGGAAGGAAAGATAGAAGTCAGTTCTCACAAAAATGACATCCAGTACTTTATTAATAATGCAAGACACTGTCAATCTCCCAAAACCATGTGAGAAATTGTCTCATGGTCTGATGAAACCAAAATATAAGTTTTTGGTCTATTATATTTGGTGCAAAGTCAGTGCAGCCCGTCACCCAAAGAACACAGTGCCTACTGTTAAGCATGGTGGTGGCAGCATCATACTATGGGGTTGTTTCTCTTCAAAAAGAAAGAACATTTCTAAATCCAGATTTACTAAGTTCGTAGAGACTTATCCAAACAGACTTAACTAGTGTTATCAAAGCAAAAGGTGCTTCAACTAAGTGTTGATTGAAAGTTGTCTGTACAAGGTGTTTTTAGTTGTCATTTGTAATACATTGTAATACATTGTAATACATTGTCAGAAATCTTTTGGTTTTACCTTGATTTTGCTGGGTGCAAGATCCACTTAAAATTGAAAAAGTCTGATTTAATGGGTTTTCAGGTCAGGTCTCATTACAATAAATCCTAGATAATTTGAAAGGGTGTGTTGACTTTTGATCTATCTATCTATCATCCATCCATCCATCCATCCATTCATCCAAAGCTGAGCTTCAGAAGAAGGAGCTTGCTGAATTGAGAAACAGACTGCAGCTTGTCAACGCAGAGAAGATGTTAGACATGTCTGAGTAACCGTGACGTTTGTCTTTACTCTCTACTTCACATCAATCCCTTTTCTCTTACCTCTCCTCCAGGCAGTCGATGTCACAGCTTCAGGAGAAGGAGTTGCCCGAGTTGAGGAACCGCCTGCAGAGTGTCAATAGAGACATCGAGAGGCTGAAGGGAGACGTGGAGGAGCAGGAGACTCTGCTGTCTACCCTGATGTCCGAGGAGGAGACGGCCAAGGCCTGCCTGCCGGACATATCTCTCATGGACAGATACCTGGTACCATATTCCTGTCTGTCTGTGTCTGTCTGGCTCTTTCAGCCCATCTCAGTCTTTTTCCACCTTGGACTGCTGTATATTCTGATGTCTATTAAAGACGTAGCCAATGCCTGCCAATGTTTTTTCTTTCTCTCTCTCACTCTCTCTCTCTTTGTCTTTCTATCTATCTCCCATCCTGACTACTTAATCTATACCCCCATCATTTCACCCTGTTTCTCTTTTCCTGATATCTAAGTTCCAAATAAAAACAGTAGCTAGCCAGAAAAAGTGTAGGACATTTAAGTTAAATTCTCAGCAAATAAAAACAACAACAACAAAAAAACATTATTTGAATGTAAACGCTGACAAATCTTGGCCATGTAAAAACGTCACCGTAAAGGCATCGAAACGTCCTGGAAATTGATTAACGATTATGTGTATTACCCCTGCCTTATGCATCTTTCTCCCTCCCCTCTTTCCTCGCCTGACTGTTGTGCTGTTTTTTCATCCAGATGGACCTTAAGGACGTGGAGAGGAAAATAGCTCAGCAGGCATCCAAGCTGCAGGGAGTGGACCTGACCAGAACCATACAGCAAGTCAGCCAGGAGAAACAAGAGACCCAGCACAGACTAGACACCAGTAAGACGGCATCACACAGGCACACACACTTGAACAGATACTGTACATGCACACACATATACATGAACACATGCACATACATGTGTACACACCAGGAAAAACAAGACCCACTATTGTAAACCATCATTTTTGTTGTTCCCCATCTTGTCCTATTAGATGGAATGATAAGCTTTACAATAATAAACTCCATTTGTATAGCACTTTACAAATTTGCTTTACAAAGACATTTAATAAAAACAAGAAATTACATACAAATTTGACAAAGAATTAAGAATGTAAGAATTGTTACAGAAACCAAGTTTATAAAAAATGGTCTTCAAAGTGATGTTGAACTTTGGTAGTACCTTAGTGTGTAGCTTCCTGGACATGATAAAACCTCCAAATCAGAGATTCTCTATTATCTGTTGCTCTGCTAGAGGAGTTTGGTGAATTGCGTTTTTTTCTCTCTCCATTCACTGCCATTGTGTGGTGAAACAGGTCTCAAAATCACACTTCTAGCACATAAACGAATGCAAACAACGCAGATTCAAAATTGATTTTGAAATGTTTTAAGTGAATCGCTTTCTTTATGTTTATTAAACCTTTCAGTTTGAGCAAGTGTTACACCGAAATCTTAGTTTATAAAAGTTTATTTAAAAAATGGGCTTTAAGAAGTGATTTAAAAGTCTGATTTAGCTAGCCTAAGCTCTTTGGGCTGGTTGTTGAACATTATAGGGGCCCTAATGGAGAATGCTCAGTCCCCTGTGGTCCTGCGGTCTTCAGTCTAGACAGACTGTGGGACCGACTGAAGTGCTCTGCTTGGTTATGGGTGCACCCTTAGCTAAAAGGCTCATAATGTAGCTCGGGGCCAAGCCATGCCATGAAAATAATGTAAAATTAAAATCGACCATAAAACTAACAGGCAACCAGTGCAGGGAGTCTGTAATTGGAGTGATAATGATCTCTACACTTGGCACCTGATAGATCCCTTGTGGCAGCATTCTGCATAAGATACAGGCATGACGGAGACTTTGGAGTGAGGCAGGGGTTAAGAGAATTACAATAATCTAAGCGAGAGGAAATTAATGTGTGAACGACAATGTCCAAATCAGTCAGTCCTTCTTACAAGATTTTGTACTGTATTGTTTGTTATTGTTGTTTTTTTTGATTGATGTGCTTGTGGACTGCTCGGTTTACCGTAGCTGCAAACCTAATTTCCCTTAGTGGGACAATAAAGTTTAAATTGAATTGAATTGTAAAGTTTAAATTGTTTGGTTTTTTAAATAATTCTCAGCTAAAGAAAACATGACTGCAGAACCCTTTTCACCTGCTTGTCAAAGGTTAAACTGGGATCAAAGAAAATCCGTCGGGCCTCAGCTACAGGTTTCACATTTGAGGCCAAGTTCCCCTGTTGACTGCAGATTATACTCAAAGAGTCACGTGGACTGAAAAGAGAGGAGAGGAGCTCATACAGACTGTCAAGACAGTTGGGGTTGCTGGTCTCTAAAGGGAGATACAGCAGGGTGTCATCTGCAACAATGGAGGTACACATTGTGTTTGCAGATAATATGACTGAGGGGGAAAAATGGAACTGAAGCGAGTATAAAATTGCCTGTTTGTCTCTCTGTCTGTGTCTCTCTGCATGTCCTTGCAGCGTCCAGTAAGATGGAGCTGAAACGTAAGCTGATCCAGGACCAGCAAGATCAGATCCAGACACTGAAAAGTGCGGTGAACGAGACTCGGGCAGAGAAACTCCAGCTTAGCAGCGACATGCAGAAACAGCAGCAGCTGGAGGAGCAGAGTGTGGAGTTTACCACCGAAATACAGTCCTTAACCAGGGACATCAGGGTAAAATGTTTTTGTGTTTTTTTTGTGGAGGAAGTGCTTGCTCAAGGTACTCAGGGTTGTGACCTAGACCCAAGACCCACAAAGGGACTTGTGTGGGAATTAGCTCACACACAACAGAGACATTTACCAGTATACAGGATCAGATGTTTGTCTTGTGTGTTTTGCGTCATCTGATCGGCTCTTCTGATCGGCCTTTTTAGAGACCACCGATCAAACTATTTAGAACGAATATCGGCCGATAACGATCGGTGGCCGATCGATCAGAGCACCCTTAATAAATACTTTGTGTTCTCCCCCCTCCTCTCTCTCCATCCAACCAGGAGGCGAAGGAGCAGCTGTCCCCCATGTCTGCCACTCTGGAGAAGCTGCAGCAGGAGAGACAGGAGCTGGTGGAGCGCAGGAGACAGAGGCAGGAGGAAGGGCAGGACAAGGTGCACACATTCACACTTTTCTTTCTTGTCATTTTCTCTCTTCCTCTTTTTTCTTTTCTTCTCCTGTTTTCTGTCTCCCTTCGAACTTCAGGACAAAGGACCAGAAGCAGTTAGATTGGGGAAAAAAAGATATAACCAGTGGAGATACTTTGTGGTGAAAAATTCACTTTTAAAATTGGCTACATTGTTAAAAACAAATGACCAACGTGTCAAACAGATCTAGTCTTTGTCAGGGTCAAGATACAAATGAGCACCTTATATACTAACATGGGAATTTCAACAATTGGAGAATTGGGCATACCACAACAATGTCAATGCAGTGATCCTGTTGCCTGATATCAGACAGAATTGTCAACTCGTTACATTCCATTTCCATTGTCGTGGAACCCTTCAAGAACCACTCAGTGGACTGCTGTTGATTATGCTTTATTTTACGTGCACGGGAGAAGACCATTGCCGTGGCAATCAAATGAATCTCTCTCACCGGACACTAGATTCCGATCAGTATTTATACTTGCTCGGGGGGTGGAGCTTATAGAGGAAGTAGAATCTTACAGACAACCAGCCTGCAGTGACACCTACAGGTCTGGCGGCGCACAGCATATATATACACAATTCTTCCACACCGTCTTCATTGCCTCCACTCTAACCGATTTCCGTGGGGGAGGGGGATTCGATTTTCCCTAACCAATCACTTGAGACCAACGTATCCGCCTGAATCTAACATCATTTTAAGTCGACACTGATGCGAAAAAAACATCTCCCCTTCAAAGCAGAGTGCTGTTCGGATTTCAGAGTAATTGGTACTTTTAATCAATTTAGAACAGCCTCGATAGCAGTGTCTACCTTGTCTACAGCGGTCGCCATTGTTGTTATTACTCCTCCTTGGTTCCGGCGCACAGCTTGACAACGCTTGACAACAGCTTGACAACGGCGTTAGTCCCACCCGTGGCGCTGATTGGCTAATTGTTAGTCCCCCCCCCCCCCCCCGCGGCGCTCATTGGACCGATCGTTTTTCAACCGAGAGAAACCGCTGTTTCATGTCACGGTGCCAGACCAGAAGCAGTCAACTCGGTGGAGTGGGCGGATTCAAAGGTCTGGACCCAGGCAAGTGATCCTGGTCTCACACCCAACAAATGCTGCACAACAAATTAGGCAATGAAAAAAACTAACAGTAAAATAGATTAGGTTAGAAGCAGTTAGATAAACTTTTCTTTCTCTTTGTATTTTTCTTTCTCCTTTAACTTCATCCTCCTCCTCGAAATTACAATTATTGTCATACCACACAATGCATACTGTGGTTGTTGTGCATACTCATTTGTCTACTTATCGTTATTCAGTCACTTTTCTAACTCTGGGCATCTTTGACAGATCAATGCCATCAAGGACAAAGTGAAGAACATCACCGCCTTGGAAAGAGACATCACCAGATACGTTGAGGAGGGCAAGGAGGAATACAAAGAGGTAAAATATAGGCCATTATCATTGATTTATCTGTCTGTCTGTCCAATAAGGATTCATTCATGGGTAATTTTTTTTAACAAAAAATTTGGCATAACAGTTGATCATGCAGTGTGTATTGTCTTCATTTGCATCGAAACACCAGCTTTCTTTTTGCTTTGAATAACTTTGTCAGTGTCTCCTTTTGATATTAGCTGCAGGTGTTCAACTTTAGTTGTGTTGGATTGACTGACTTTTTGTTAAGATTGAATAACTTTATTGACACTGACTATTGTTGTTGCAGCAAAAAGAGTCTGAGCTTCAGGAAACCAACACCCAGCTCCATGAGGCTGAGAAGCATAAAGAGAAGATCAACAAGGAGATGGGAAACATCCGTCAGGACATCGACACTCAGAAGGTACAGCACCCCCAATCATCATCATCGTCTTCTTTTTCTTCTTCTTCTTCTTTTCAAGGAGAGTTGAAAGTCCACTCATCTTAGTATGTTTTTTCGTTACTGTGACAGAGCCATGAAGCCAGGCACTCAACTATTGCACAGTTCCAGTTTCGTTGTACCAGCTGGTGCAAATAGAGCACTCACACTCTTTCTCAGTTATTTACTTTAACTATTCCTGTTTCATCAAGTATTAAATATAACTGACAATAGAATAGTGAAGCACTGTGCTGTTTTACTTTCACATTAAAACACCCACACAATTAAATCGTCCAACATTCTTGATGTCCCTCACTCTTCTCTGCAATGTGACAAGTAGTCTTTCTGAAAATTGGTGCATTTAGTTTCGTTATGACATGATGCGTTATCACAGGATTAAATCCCTCATCTTCTGTCCTGTCCTGTATTTGACTCTTTTGAACAATGTGAAGGCTCAGCAGAATTGGCTACAGGTTTACTTCACCCAAAGAAATATTTTGCTGTCTAAATTGTAGTTCAGATAGGATCTAGTGGCTTGAGATCACATAATCGATTTATTGTAAGATTACAGTCTTACTTTTTACTGTTATCTTTGAGATCTGCATTTTGATTTACACTGGGATTTAGACTGGGATTGCACTTTAGAATATGCATTGTAATTGTAATCCTTGTGGAGATTTCAGTCTAGAATAGTGTTTCTATTCAGTTCAAGACTTTATTGTTGACAAGGTTTTCAATAAAAACACACAATAAAAACACATAACACAATAAAACAGATCACCATAACACATACCATAAGGATAAACATGAGACAGACCCCAATTTTTCCTTTGCCAAGAAGTCACACAACTTTTTTCTTTGTTTTTTTTTTGTTTTTTTTAACTCAGTTCATCTAAGTTGCTTTTTGGCCACAACACTGTCAGAACACCCAGCGGCTCCCTGTTGGGGCCCGATCCTCTGGTTGAGAAGCGCTGATCCAGTAGTTGAATTGTGGTCTTGAACTTTTTGTGTTTCTTAGGTCCAGGAGCGCTGGTTGCAGGACAACCTGACCTTGAGGAAGCGCGTTGAGGAGTTGAAGGAGGTGATGGCTAAACGGCAGGCTCTTATGAAAGACATGGGCAACATGCAAGTCATGCAGCTACGCCAGTAAGGCCACTACACTGTTATTAATAATCACATGCATTGTCAAACCAAATTCCCCTTGCATGTTTTTTTTTTCCTGCTGTGATTCATTACTTGTTTGTCACTTTTGTTTATCACACCATCGTTACTGTTCCTCTTGAATATCGATGCTGAGAGCTTTAGATGATTGTTTCCAAATGTATGGCTATTCCATTTTGTTTTAACAAAATCAATCTCTCGTAGTTCTGGCATTTAGGTCTCCATAAATTAGTGCTTTGCCCTTTGACTTTCACTTTCTCTCTTTCTCTTCTCTTTCTCTTCTCTTTCTCTTTCTCTCTATCGCTTTCCTCAGCAGTGATACACCTGAATGAGTTTATAGGGTAAATACTGTTGGATTTATGTTATGTAAGAACACTACATCTTGGCCGATCCTCCAGTATCATCAGGATCAGCCTGGTGGTGATATTATCAGTTTTCCTCTTTCATAATCTTTTCATCTCATCTCATCTCCTGTGTTCATTGTGTGGTTGTCCAGAGAACGACGTGAAGTGGAGCGCAAGTTGGAGGACTTGAAGAAGAACCGCAGCATTGCGTTGGGCCGTCAGAAGGGCTTTGAGGAGGAGATACTCCACTACAGGTCAGACATGAATATCAAATACAGTTGCAGTTGTTACCTGGAGGCCTTGTCCAGCACCCCAGACCAAGCTGAACTGACTGCTCATAACTACATACTATGGATGAAGTTCCTTTTTGTATGATCACATTCTGCATGCGACTATATGTAACACATGTCACCTCCATCTTTGAGCTTGAAATGCATATAGTTAATTATGCACATTTGCTATGCCCAGTTGCCCACCCTGCACATGTGCTTTTGCAGTGGACTCTTTACCTGTGTGAATCGTCTAACTGCAAACATCCATGTGTCTATAAAATTCTTGGCAGCAAGGAAAAAATGCTGCTTATCCTCTTTACCTTTTTTTATTGATTTATTGTTTGACCTTTACTTATTGTATTGCTATTTATATTCTACTCTGTTTTTTGCTATGTCTGTCTATATCTTCTGTATCTTTGATTTGTTTAATTTTTGACTTTATGACTTTTCCACTATTATGCTGCTGCAACAATGCAATATTCCCACAGCAGTCATTATAGTCTCGTCTCGTCTCGTCTGGTCTCGTCTTATCACATCTCATCTCACCTCATCAGTCACTATTGGCCCGGTGGTGACCTAACCAATTTCTCATTTGGCAAACCAAACCAAACCAGTGATGAATCAAAGACAGACTTATTATTTAGAAAATTCTGAAAACTCTTTCATCAGTTAACCACTGAGCGCTTAAAAGATTGGTAACAGTTTCTCCACTGTGTGTCCAGTAATTTTGTCACTACGGTATTTATTGCTGATGAATGCTGTTTTGCATTATTGATAATAATTGGTTGATGAACTGAATTTTCTCTTTGATTTGATTATTTGCAGAAAGGAGTTGCGAGAAGAACAGTATAGCAAAGCTGATGAGCGCTACAGAGACAAGATGATCAAAATGAGGACAACTGAGCTGGTCAATAAAGACTTGGACCTCTACTACAAGGCCCTTGATCAGTGAGTGGTATACACACACACACACACACACACACACACACATATGAAATTAATGTATTCAAATACTGCTCATTATAGATTTTATATGGACAGAGACTAGTGCCAGCAGAAACTGTGTTTTTTTTTTTGTTTGTTTTTTTCTCGGTGCTTGAATTGAATCATGGTTTGCAGAAATTGAAACTGATTGCATTATCTGAATTTGTATTGTCAAATTTGAAACTGACTGTAATGGATTGAATTTGAATTTGGACATTATTGCTATCAACTTTAAACTTTTATTTCAAACTAGTGTGAGGTAAAAATTCAACCCTCAATATGCTTTCATATTCAGTTCTTACAATTCAGTTTAAATTCTCTGAGACGCACATCCAGGTATTCAGGCGGGCTTGGCTAGCGAGACAAACACTGCTGGAATGGTACAGTAGGTTGCTGGAGACGTGATTAGGACAGTTTTATCACATTTTGTATGTGACTTTCTAGTTTTGTATGTCACTATCTAATATATCCAACTTCTGTAGCTAGCTGTTTATAGCTAGCCTGAAGCTAACTGCTAATGCTTGGTAGGTATGCTTGTAGACACTTGTTGACATCTTAAAACAGTTCTTTGGCGAGGCAAAAGGAGAGAGGGGAGCAAAAGGGAGAGGAAATTTTTTTAAAAAAGAGAGAGAGACGGGGCGACAAGCAGAATGCAACACTGTATAAAACAACAGAAATCATACAACAATTGACAAATGAGAATAAAAAGGATCATTGTGGTGGTGGAAAAACAGTTGAATGTATCGGTAAGAATGTCCATGATAGCATAAAGCTGTTAATGAGATTAAATTGCCCAGTGCTGGTGATTATTTATGTTAATTGTCCAGTGTTAGTGATCAGATCATTGCAGTCATTGGGTGCAGTACAAATGCATCAGACAATAACACAACACAAAATCATACACAACAGGCGCCTGTGTGAGAGTAGTAAAATCATAGATTATTGTGAGGGTTGAAAACAGTTGTTAGTAGTGGTGGTAAGATTTTGTTTCAACTCTAACTCACCCTTTATCTCTTCATCAGCAGTTTTCTTATGACTGGACAACATGGCCACTCTTGTTCTTCCCTATCATGCCCTGTGAAGTTCATCTGTAGTCTGAGATGCGCACCACAAAGTTTCTAGCATGTTCGCTGAGGTCATGGTGGGGAAACTACATCTGTACCGTCGAAAAGCGATGCATGTCTGAGCAATGATGTAAATTCTGTTCTACAGCCAAACTGTTCCAGGCAGCGGTATCCAGTGTTTTTGAAATTAATCAGCTTAAAGGAGCTACATGTAACATTTTAACAATAAACTATTAGTCCAAAACAACCCAAATGTTTCTTTAGTAAATGTTTTTAAAGTGAACGGTTGACGTAGCCTGATATTCAGACTGAATAGCCATTTCGTTCCCCCTCCATTATTCAGTGATTTTCCCCAAACCAATCACTAGTGACTGACTATCCGGCCGCTCTGACGTTATTTTCAGTTACACTGATGCTGGGCGTATTTACTGACTTCACAGAGAATGTTAAAAATATCGTCTTTGCAAAGACAGCATGTTGGTTAAGGAATGATTTCAGCAAATATGAAAAACCGTTGCACGAACAGTTCAAACGCTGATTGACCCGATCGTTTTTCCGATCGAGAAATCTCAGTTGAATAGAGCAACACCAAACTCTCTGAATCGCTTGACCAAATCTGAAGAGTTGGCGGGACGCAATTCAGGAGTCTGGAACCAGGCTATGGTTGACGTACAAGATTATAGATGAAGGCCGCACACAGTCTATACAATTGTTGAATATTTATTCTAACAGCTCTAGGGCTGAAACGATTCCTCGAGAAACTCGAGTAACTTGATTACTAAAAATCATCGTTTAATCCATATAACTATATACACGCTCACTGTGTTTCGCATGGATGATTATTACTGTTGCACAACACGCTGGAGAAAGAGAGAGAAAATAGCAAGGGGCGAAGAGAAGAGACAGGCCAGAGAAAACGACAGAAAGTGTCCAAAGTTTGGGATCCAGTGTTGCCAACTTGGCGACTTTGTCGCTAGACTTAGCGACTTTTCAGACCCCCCTGGCGACTTTATTTCTCAAAAGCGACTAGCGACAAATCTGCCGACTTTTTCTGACCATGGGAAGTAATGTTAATGTGTTGAATCCCAAAGCATTTGGCAATAAATTGGTACGGCTGATGCCGGTTTTCTCTACTTGCTTGTCTAATCCAGAGAGGTCTGACGGTCACAGCGCTTCCCACACACAGCGTAGCCCCCCTCCCTCCGCTGAGAGCAGGGACTGTAGGGTAGGGTCCACTTGTAATTGCTACCGGCGTACGCCGAAACTGGCCCGGGTGGGCGGAGTCAGCACTTAATATTAAAACCGGATGAGATGAAGGCTAGTAAAGAATGTACGTTAATTATGGCTATATGTAATGGCTAGTTAAGAACGTAAATCAATATGGTGGCTAGTTATGATCTCCCTAAGTTAGCTAAGTTTTGCTCAAGAAAATAACCACAGAAAATAAAATGCTGCAGTCAATTTGTGAAAGCCTGAGCTTCATTCATGTTATTATTATGATAGTCACACACACACACACACACACACACACACACACACACACACACACACACACACCTACTCCCCTCACAGTGATGCATAAAATACCCCAGAAAGCAAAATATCAGGTGGTGTAAGTAGCAATTGGAGCCTAAAATGCACCAGTCCAATACAGCAGGTATATTCAGTTTAGTTTGATTGCAGTAAGTAGGGTCAGCAGGTGTAGGGCAACCCTTCAACATAGTAAATAAATGTACATTAGCCAGCCTTATGAACTTGTATGATATTTAGGCCTAGTAATAAATATCAATAATAATTATTATTTCACCTCTTTGTCAGTAAATCACAGCGTCTTATGGACAGCTTTTCTCTTTTGTATATTTACTATTGCTCTTTAATAAAGCAAAAGTATTTCTTATCCGATTAATGGCATAATCGGTAGAATACTCGATTACTAAAATAATCGATAGCTGCAGCATTAAACAGCTCTCTCTTTATCATGTTAAAAGAGAAGAAAATTGAATGTTGTTGATATTTGATGGGATCTGCCTTGACAGGACCTGCTGCAAGGACCTAGTGTTGTGTTATTGGTTACAAGAAGAATAAAGGTAGTTTTTGTTATTGAAACATTTTGTGTTTTCCCCAATAATACAAATCAGAAATAAGATTTAATATGATCTGGAATCAATAAGCACAATCTGAATCAGAACCAGTGGAATCCAAACGATACCCATATGATGTGTGAAAATTGCACTTTATGTGCTTGGAGGCACCTATCCCAACACTTTGAGAGAGTCTTATGTATGAGATACCAACCATTTGAATGAAAGTGAAGCACACATGTTATAAGGTTGTAAGTCATCTTTTTTGCTTAAGATGTTTTGCTTACCTGTACTTTTGAGATATTGATTGCTCAATTTCCGGTAGCATTATTTCCCAAAATGGATACAGCATTTTGCAGTGAAAGCCCCCATATGCACCGTCACATCCGGTGGCCAATAGTTTTGATTGTCATCTGAGGTGAGGATGAGACTGTAGCAGAGGTTCAAAGGCATCAGTGAGTCTCGGTAAGGAAGTGTGTGCTCACCCTCTGGTTTTAGATACCATCTCTCGAGAACAGAAGCATCATTTACCCATGTATGTGGGTGAGTTAGTGCATGTTTCTGCACTGTTGCAAGCAGGCCTTGGAGGACTTCCAGCAGACTGTACACCCAGGTCACAGTTTCCTTCTGAGTACGAAGAAAATGGTTTCATAATAGCATGCTTTGACTTGGGAGGGAGACAAAAAGTTAAATCAAAATCACTCTTGTGATTGAATTGCTTCCTTGGCTACTATGCACAAATTTTCACAAATGTGAACCGGTATCTATTATGTTAAAATATGTCAAAGAAATGGCAGAACTCACTATCACAGGCAAAAGCAAGTATTGCATTGTTGCAAGTGTTGGAACAAATGACTAGGGGTCTAGAAAACTAGAAAATGTCAACACATTGCATGTCACCATGTAATACCCAGCTGCTTTCTAGCTGACCTGGTGGCTTTTCAAAAACTGCACCTGATTGACCTTGAGTAGAGATTGGTCTCTCAATTTAATAACATAAACAACAAAATAACAAAACAAATCAATCCCCTTATTGATTGTTACAACTCAGTCAACTGTAGCTGAGCTACAAAAAGCAACAAGCAGTATGAGTCTCCAGCTTTTGTTTATTGCATTTAAACCCATAAGAAATATTTTCTTGGAGTCTCCTGTACAGCTATCCATTCATTCCACTCTGTAATGTGGTCAAGTTCTCAAAGGACTCAATCACAAAACAAAATGATGCAAATAAAGTAAAACAAAAGGAAACCAAACAAAGCACAAAATGGCATGTTGGAAAGACAGCAGCCCTACCTAATCTGCCCAGCCTAGCCTAACCGGCACCACCAAACAAAAAAATTGAAGAAACCAATTCAAAGAGGGATCTACCACCAGGACGGCTGAGCGTGCAATGGGCAACAACATAGACAAAAGAAAGCAAGTGAGTGTAATGATGCAGACAGATCAAGAGGCAGCCCTAGACTGGGTCCCCAACAGCTGGTTCCCATATTAATGCTGTCTGAACTAAAGTAAAGCACCTTACCGTGGCGGCCGGCCACAGTAGAGAATATATAGGGGAAACACTGGGTTTATGTGACAAGCTCAACAAAGCCAAAAAACAAGCTGCAAAAGCCAAGGCGAGTGTAGCCGCAGGGGGAGCGATACACCTGCCGAAGTTGTAGGTGGAGCTGCCTGTTTGACGGACAGCCTGCAAGCAGCTGGAGCTTCTCCTACATATCGAAACGTTCTGAGAAACCATGAAGGTTCACGGCTTTCAGAAGTTCGTTTTGGGCGGTTCTCAGAAGCACTTCCGATGAAGCACATCCAAGCCTTTAGAGAGAAGACCGTGTCGGTCCCGAACTAGATAGGGTTAGAGTTGGTCATATGATAGTGAGAATAGATACAGTAGGTTTTGAATTTCGATTTGGAGATTTGCAAAGAATTGGCCTTTGCTTCCCCTTGCGTATTGAGCGCAAGGGGAAGTTGAAATTCCATTGAGAGTAGATTTAGATTTAGATTTAGATTGGTACCTCAAAGCAAGTTACAGTACCAAGATACTCGTAATGTTAATGGGTCACAGACAGAATGCATTCAATATAGGTCAGGAGTGTGTACCAAGTGTTGTCACAATAACCAAAATTTCAGTAGTACTTCAATACTGTTGCGAAAAATTGAATTCAGTATAAAATTTTCTAATTTTGCTTACAGAGCCGACAAAGACGGACATTTCAAAACCCCCTGTGCAAAGATGTATACAAAGCTGTCCAAGTTAGGTAAAAAGCACCTCAGTGACCATTGTTCTGACATTGCTTGATGGTCTTTCTTGTTTGGTATCGCAATTGGACATTAAAATTGGTATTGACATCAAAATTCTGGTATCATGACAACACAAATTTACCCCACGACTTTAATTTATTTGTACTAATATTGGCCCAATACTTGTTCTCACCTAAAAGTTCAGTGTATAATGATAACTCCAATATGATGACTCCATGTCAAACATGTAAGCAATATATCTCATAAATATAAAACTTTATTCAACTTTTGATCATAATCCACATGGATTAACATCAGCATAAAAAGCCAATTTCAAACCACTGTTCTTTTGACTAATATAGTAGAAAATGCTGTTGTATCTTTATTTTTCACCTTTTTGTGTATTCTAGTCTAATACCTTTTCCTTAGTAAGTCCAAAGTCATGATCTGTTTCTACAGTTGTTGCATAAGCAATTATTTAAATGTGATATAAGTCAGATGGGTGGATAAGGAGTGCTCAGCTTTCTTTCTTTTTTTCTTTTTTTATTATCCATATATGGTGAAACTTTATCACTATGCTGCTCAGGAACCACACAGCAGTTTTTATCAGAGGTCTCATCAATTACCTAGATTATGGAGGAAATGCTTCATAGTTTGTAGGGAAATAACACCGAGCCAGCTGTCTCTTCATGTCTATGTATGTCACCATAGTACTACAAAAATGTATTGAGACCGAAATTAATGCTTTCGTCATTTTATCGCCAGATTTGCAGACACGGAGGCTGGCAGTAGTTTATGATTCAGAGCCAAACTGGCCATATGAACATCACAAAACTGTACCAACCCACATAGAACGTCATGATGGTTCTAAGGCGAACAGCGACAGACCGCACCATACTTGGGAATGCTGCCGTGTTGTGTGCTTTTGTGTGTGAATGGCATAAGTTAGAGTTCAGTTGACCGCCATGCACTCAAAAGCAAATGCACGCACCACTCCCTGATACCTGCGCACACACACAGAGCGTGGTGGTGCGCCTCTGTTCGCCTTTGAACCGTCTTAAAGTTTAAGATGGGTTCTAATCCAGTGCTAAATTGTGTCTCTGTTCCCCCCTGTTCACCCGAGAAAGGCTACAGTTAGACTTGTCATTTCAATGCAACTTTGCCACCTGATCATGCCAGGACCCACACAAAATTGGATTTTGCTCACATTGCTATCAGATATTCAAACCCGATATGGAAGCAGACAGGCTCTCGTTGTGAGCTGTGGGCAAAAGTAATGCAGATTTTTTTTTAAATACAGCCACAGGAGATGCTTAAGCTATTTCAGGCCCAGTGGGACAAAGTGATGTGATTTCTCAAAATCTGATCTTTAGATCTCCAAAAACCAGATTGAAATGGCAAGAGTAACCGTAGACTAATATTTTCAACCATAGGCCACAGAGCCTGGTTGATTCCAAACTCATCCCATTCTTTTCTTGCTGTTTGATGTAGCTAATTTATTTTCAGAACTCCTAAAATAAGAGTTGGTTGCCTGCTAAAGTGTCTGATACAGACACCAAAGTCAAAATATACCAGCTGCTGGCTGGTGTTAATGAAGGTGTATACAGGATCTAGTCCACTGTCGGTTTGTACCTGAGTTCCTTTTGTTTTCCTCAGAACCATCATGAAGTTCCACAGCATGAAGATGGATGAGATCAACAAGATTATCAGAGACCTGTGGCGCAGTACCTACAGGGGTCAAGGTGTGTGCTTTTTTTTTTTTTTTTTAGTACCCAGTATCCCATTCAACTCACTTGATCCATCCATTCACACCTCCCCGTCTCCTCTCCCCTCCTCACGTTTTCCCTCCTGGCCTCTCTCCAGACATAGAGTACGTGGAGATCAGGTCTGATGTGGATGAGAACTCGTCCGCCGGGGTGAAGCGCCGAACTTACAACTACAGAGTAGTTATGGTGAAAGGAGACACGGCTCTGGATATGAGGGGACGCTGCAGCGCCGGTCAGAAGGTAACAGAGAACACACTTGTGAAGATAAACTCCAGATTTTGAGTCACCATCTGATCAGATCTATTGGGTGTCAAGAGTTTAACTTGTGGTTTGACTTTTTGGAAATGTTTTAACCTTGTTGACATTTCATTTAGCAAGCCCAGTATCTTGTATTTTTCAGGAATTAGCTAAGGAAATGCATGGAAAACTCGTGTCTGTCATATACTGTCAATCCAAGGCTCGTACAATAAATGCAAAGTAAAGAAATATCTTGAATCCAGTAAATCACAAGTATTAAACCAACATTTCTGCAACAGGGAGTGCCATACTGCAATTTGAAATTGGGTCTTTAATTTGATTCAATGTAAAGGTATTATAGACAATTGGTGCATAATGTATATATTCAAAATATTTTATAGATAGATATATGGAGATGTCATGCGTTTATTTATTTTTTTTTCCTTTTTTATTCATTTCATTTTTCCAAATGTGGTGTGTGTGTGTGTGTGTGTGTGTGTGTGTAGGTGTTGGCGTCCCTGATCATCCGCCTGGCTCTGGCAGAGACTTTCTGTCTAAACTGTGGGATCCTGGCCCTGGATGAGCCCACCACCAACTTGGACCGAGAGAACATTGAGTCGCTGGCCCATGCCCTCGTAGAGTCAGTACACACTTTCGTTTATTTGTACATTAAAAAGACATTAAATAGTACAAGGGCAATTAAAGTTAGGAAAAGGCATATTGTGCAAGTGAGGTTTAAAAAAAAAAAAAGCTTAAAGCAAAACCTCACCTAAAACATAATAGAAAACAAAATACAAACAGAAACAATGGGATTTAACAAAAAGACAACAACAACAAGTAACGCTGCTGACACAAAACAAGGTACAAAGAGAATATGGAGCTTTCATTACATTATTGTGCTTTATTTATATGATAGCTAATTGTACTAATGGCCACCAAGTGAAGCTATTCACTTGGTGCCCCCCCCCCCCCCCCCCCCCCCCCCCCCCCCCTGTTGGTGACCCCCCACAGTTTGCCAAAATTCTGTGGGAAACACTGCTGTCTGAAAAGATTTCTACAAAGTCATACACATACAAAAACAGGAGCAACCAATAAAGCATTTCTAGCTCTGCTTTATGGGAATTATCAGCACAGTTGGAATGCATGTTTGACCAGTCAGATACTTAAAGCTGAAGCTATCTATGGAAAAACGTAGCTTATTCCAGTGTGACACTGTATTTGTCAGTGTCCCTCTTCACGCTGTTTTTTCATCTCCCTTTCCTCTTGCTCACTCTCCCCAGAATCATCAAGAGCCGCTCCCGCCAGCGAAACTTCCAGCTGCTGATCATCACCCACGACGAGGACTTTGTGGAGCTGCTGGGGCGGTCCAGCTACATCGAACACTTCTACCGCATCCGTAAGAACCAGGACCAGAACTCGGAGATCACAAAGTGCAGCATCACCTCCCTCTCCTCTTACCTCCACTGAGGCGGGCAGCAGACTCTTTAACTAAAAGCCTTGGAGAATACACATTATTCTCTAATCTTCTTGCCTTCATAGCAGTTGGGTTTAGTTCATGTTCAGTTCACTCAGTTCAAAATTTAGATAAAACCTGGAATTTAAATATTAATAATAATTAAAAAAATAAATAATAGAACTGTCATTTTCAACATTTCCTGTTTTTGAATTTTGAAGGAAATCCACTTTCAAATCCACTTTCAAATCAGTCCATCTATTAATTGATTTGAAATTGAGTTAACTGTCCATCACAGTATTTTTGAGCCTACCCACAGGAAAGAGACTGACAAATATCCATGATGCAATGGGCAACATTTTAGATCACACATGTACACATTGTGGACTAACTGTATTCATCACAAAACACCAAGTGCAGTGTCTCTCCTGACTGTCTTTTCTCCATCCAGCTGGAATGGAAACCACTGAAGGCTCTAGAAGCATCCCATGTTGATATTGTGCTTTTATAATTTCCCTGTCCAAACACCAAAGCTGCTTGTGCTTCCTGGCATACTGCTTCCTCCACACTGCCAAGAAAGTACTCGGTAAAGTGGATGCCTCAAAGCAATCCACAAGTCCTAGTGGGACCTGTGATCTCTCTATCTCCTCCTGTGGATGTTTACAACTGGTTCTGTTGTTGGTTTAGGACAAGACATGCCAAATTGCTGTTAAAATCCTCTCATACACTGCAGTATGATTGATTGAATTTTCTTGGCGCAGATGATGCTAGTTTAATTGTTCCTAATGTATAATTTTACCTAGGTCTGTTACTATTTGGATGGAGAAACCAAAGAGTCTACCGAGCAGAACACTTAAAAAAAATGGAAAATAGAACACTGGAACCTCACATATGAGGATCTATTTACCTGTTCATGAACTCAAAACCTGAAAAACAAACTAAAGTCCACCTTTGGCTCAAAATAAAGAGATGCATACTTTAAAACCAAGTCACTGAGACAGAAAAAATGTTTACTTTCAAAACGTTAACAGTGAAAAACTGTTTTTGACCATGTCATTTCAGTTCTCTATGGTTTTGTAATTATTATTTGTTAATGTATTTCCTTGCTTATGTAATGACTTCATCATCCTGACTCATGATATTCAAGCCTAACTCGCATACAAAAACTAACACTAAAGCCCAGGCTCTCAATCCATATCCTTAATGGCCTAGACAATAGAGCAGCTTGGAAAACGTTGCTTTACTACAGTGTGTAGACATTGATAACATAGATCACAGTCTGAGGAAATGCAGTTATCCCAGCTCCACACCACTTGGTGTTGATCTTAATGCTACACTACAGAATACTGTTCTGAGATATCCACTTGTAAAAAAGATTGTGTTAATTGCTATTGAAGTGTTTTTGCAAGCTCTTCAATCTTTTCATGTTGTTCAAAATCTCTGCTCCATTTGTGAGCTAATAAAGTTCAATCAATAAGTCACTTCTGAAGTGCCCAAGCTATTATCTCTGAGTGTCTCTCATTCTAAGTATTAAGGATGCAGGGCAGTACGTGGTTGCTTGTTAGGAGAGAGAGATTATATTGCTGGTATGGCAACCGCTCTATAGATCCGCTATTCAGAGAAAAGTTGCTCAGTTTTGGTGGTGAACTGGCTAATCAACCACATCTTAATCAAGATATCCTTAACCTAGCTCACACACTGCAGGCTGATTCTGCAATTTTTTTTTTTGGGAGGAAAAAACGTCAAGGCGTGGGCAAAGTCAGTATATAAATCTTGTGTTGTCAGCAAAGACATCATAACCAACTGTAAGCCAGCGACAGAGAGATCAGTACAAGGGCTTCTTGAAATAGCTTCTTCCAGAGTTCGACAGGCAAAGAAAGCAATTATCATGAAGACAATGATGCTTCTACTGGTCTCCACTGTGGCGCTGCTGGTCAGTCCAGCAATTGTCAAGCCACATCACAACCCCCACCATGCTAAAGTTACCAGTATTAACCTGGACAAGGTGTTGGATTTGGCTACAAACTACAGCACGTCTCTCCCTAAGGTAAGAGCTCATCTGTTAAATAAACGCAATTGCTAAAACTTGGTCAGCTTCGACATGGGGAAACCACACACTTTAAATACTGCATTTGCTCATCATTAAAACAGTTTGTAAGTCAGGAAAAAGCCTTTGAAGTGCAAAATTGTCATCTCGTCACGCATTGCCTCTTTTGCACTCTAGGATGTGAAGGATTCCTACGTGGACCGTGTTAAAGACCAGGGCCCCAACCCATGCAAGGTGAGGAGAGTGACGTATCTTTGCAACATTGTGGGTTCATGTCCATGTCTCAGGCTGTGAGGCAAAAGTAACAATAACAATAGCAATAGCATCTAATTTGTACTTCATATACTCTAGTTTGGGAGTTCTTCGCCTCAGTTTGTGGCAGAATTTTAGAAATCTTTTTGTGGTAAGCAAGTAAGTTAGGCATAAAGTGCAGTGGTTCAAGAAGGTTAATAAAATGTATGAAAAACATCAGAAATCAGCTTAGCTCTGGTGTTCATTTGACACAAATGACAATGATATATGTCTGATATATATCTTTAAAAGCTAATACTTTCTTGCTTATATTCCATACAGCGTGAGTTTTTCTGCAAAGTAGAGAAGATCCTGGCAAACAATACGCACTTCGGAGGACAGGAGGAGATGGTGCGAAACCTGGTGATCTATAACAAAGGCCACAAAGTAAGAACTGGAAGCACTTTGTTTACTGTTTGACACTAAGGCTTGACTTAAACTGACTGATTGATTTTACTTGAATACGTATAGCTGTCCCTGTGATAGTGACCGGTACCATAACATTTTATTTCATATAAGTTCCAACCGAAACCAGATATGTTCACCAATGTAAGGACACAGATCAGCGTTGGGTATCCGTAACTATCTTAGAAATGAGATCATCGTTATTCTGTTGGCTTACAATGGACAAAGATTGTCCTCATGACAAGAGGTATTTCAGAGACTGGGCCTCTGTCTTATGATCACTGTCTAACAACAGTCCACATGGACAGCAATGAAAAAGTCAAATCTTTGTTACCAAGCTGAAAGGTTTAGAGCACAGCACCGTCTCTTCAGAGAGAAGGAAATGTAAAGAGAGATGCAGAAGATAATTAAAGAAGGAAAGCTGACTGAGCAAATAGTTGAACGCTGATTTCTTGTCTTGCAGGCAATCTGCGACCAGGTCACACAGGAGCAGGAAGTTCAGATTCAACTCATCACCTTCCTGGAGGATCTCATCTATTGTATCCAGCACCAAAACTTCCATGGGAAGAACAGTTCCTGAAAACCTCCTAGACTTGCTACCTGACTATCAGACAGTGGATTCCTTGCATGTTTATTTTGTAAGAGTTCTGATTGAAAAATTAGATCACTTTTTAACAAACATGACACCTACCCAAAATGACAGCAAAAGATTTAAAATTATGGAAATGTTTAAATGTTGGCAGATAACTTAAGTCCTTACAAATAGATAATACTTTTATAGAGTGGGTTGAACTCTTTGACTGAATTCATCTATTATTTAGAGAAATTGAATAATAAGCTTTGGGTTATGATTTATTATTCCAAAACAGCTAAAAGCATTATGGAATAGGACTATTATTTTTGTCTTGATTGATTGTTGTGTGCGTTTCCTGCTTTTTTGAACAGTAGCATGGTTTTAGAGTTGGGGTGGTAGTCTTTTCAGATCACATACCCCCATCTGTCCGGTCCGCTATCCTAGATCAGCACAGCAGTCCTTGAAGAGGCTTTATAAATAGATCTGGGCACAGACTGTTTCACAAGTATAGAGAAGTTGCATGGGAGTTGCACTAGACTGTGTTGTGACCCAGGTCAGATACACCTGCCTATTTATTCCTTTTCATTGTATTTAAGATAATAAGTTAAGACAGTATTTTTTACACTTGAATAACATATTTATTTGTGATCCATATGGTACAGCATTGAAATATAATGATTTTATGCTGTTGACAGAAATAAACTTATTGTTCATCAATGAAGTGTGTATGGCAATGCTTTGTGCTGCATGACATTTGAGTCTGTTTACAGAAGGATACCACACTATACTTCATTCTAATTCTAAGGTCTTAAGAAGTTTCAAATTTAACTCTTGCAGACCCCTGATGAATTCAAAATGGATTCAGTTGAGTTTTTTTTTCCAAAAGTCACACAAAACACTCATAATACCAAAGTTTTGCAAAGTGTTTGCCAATTTATTGAAATTGAAATACAGAAATGTCACATTTAAATAAGTGTTCAATCCCTTGAGTCCATACCTCGTACAAGCACCTTTGACAGTGATTACAGCTTCGAGTCCTCTTGGATGTGTCTATCATCTTGGCACATCTGGATTTTGGGATTTTCTCCTATTCTTCCTTGCGGATTTGTTCAGGCTCAGTCAGATGTTGGATGGAGAGCGTCCGTGAACACCCAGCTTCAAGTCATTCCACAATTTCCAAAGGGATGCTGAGGGTCATGGTCCTGTTTGGAGCACAAAGCGTCGCCTTAATCGAAGGGCTTTGGCACTCTGGAGCCGGTTCTCTACAAGAATGTGCCTGTATTTAGCTCCATTTGTTTTTTATTCTATCGGGTCTCCCAGTCCCATCCACTGAAAAGCCGCATCACATAGGGATGGTTTTAGATGTGAGCTGTGCCCAATTTCTGCCTGACGTAGCACTTTGTAATACGAATCCACTTTTAATTTCATCAGACCACAGAATATTTGGTCTTATGCTCTCCAGGCTACTGTAATGTGTGCAGACACTTAACCCCTGTACCAAAGGGTGGGGCCAATGAAGTGGCACCCGCCCCCCACAAAAGGCTTCATGATAGTTTCTACTCAGACATGCACTGCCCTCTGTGGGAGCTTATATAGATAAATGTGATTAATTTTAATTCATGTTCAATCAGTTGAATTGGTTGTAGATAACTCCAGTTAAGTTGTAAAGACACCACAATGACATTCAAAAGAATTTGGATGCACCTTACCTCAATTTTTAATTAATTTGTAAGCATTTGCAATCTAACTAAAGAAGCAAGCAGCTAGAGCAGTTGCATTTATGTCATGTAATCTTTGAGAGTGTAATTTATTGTAAGTTATTTCCCATGGTGATAATGTGTGGAGGGCATTTGTACATTTTGCGCAGCAGGAGGCTGAAAGAGAAGCAGGAAAAGGAGATATATCCAATCACTGGGAAAATATGGGCACGTAAAGTAACTGAGTTAAACTCTCACCTGTCTGAGCAATTACTGTCGAGGTTCCCTTGTGCAAGATACATGACCCCCAACTAATCAGTGCAAGAGGTTGTGCTGGGCAGCTCCTGGGCAGCTGTGTATATGATTATAAAGCTGTTGCTGAAAAATATCATGTGTGAAGAGCATGCAGGCTCATGAACTCATGAAGTTGCATAACTATATCCATGAAACTGCGGTTCCTTCTTTGCACTCTATGAGATGAAACACAGATCCTGTCAGTGATACAAGCCTTTATCGGCAATATGATGCTACCGCTCGCCTGATTAAATGCAGCTTAAAGGTGAATCGTGATTTTGTGGCTGAGTATCTTACATTATCAGCAAAAGGAACATAGTGCCAGTAAATAGTTTCTTGCCAGTGAAGATGAAAAGACAACAGCGCAAACTGACACTTAACATCACATCATGAGCCAGATATAAACCCATTCGTCCAGAGAATACTGACACCTTGAAGAGAAGGACAGGTGCTGTTAATGGGCCCTACAGAGCCGCCCTCACATGAACCTATAAGCCCAGTCCACCTCTGGCGAGCAAATGCACCTAACACGTCAAATAGATGTTAAATTGATTTACCTCATTTTCTATAAGCCTTGTCACATTTATTTCCTGATGCTCATCAAGTTCAAGCGATTTCATTTATGTGGCATCATTTTAGAACCAAACGGTTTCCCGTAGGCTTTTTAAAAAACTATTATTCACACAACATGGTGTAAACTCAATGGTGTGAGTTCTAGCAGGACTCTAGTTTATCAGTAGTTTAGATGACAGATACTCAGGCCCCATCGCCACCAGCGCCTGTATATATATATATATATATATACACACTGTATATGTGGAATTGCAGGTCTATGCCATGTTCTAAAGCCATATCTTTTGGTTTTATATAGAACCACTTGTGAACCACAGAACCAAATCAAGTATTTTTTTTATTTATTTGCGACCAATGTGTGTAGAACTATTGATGGTTCTTCAAATAGCACTGAAGAACCTTTTAGAAGTTCAAATCAGTCTTCAAATATTAATGGTTCTGCAAAGCACCATTCAGCCAAACAAAGAACCTCTGAAGAACCTTGTTTTTGTAGAGCGAATACTGAACCGATGGGGCTCCCGGGCGATACATGACTGGAGACGCTCTCTGCCTGGCTGTGGTGGGTTGGAAATCCTGCAATCCCCGACTGACTGAGGAGCTCTCTGAGAGGAACATGTTTCACCACTCTTCTCCCCCTTGCCTTGGACAATGTACCCGTCACTCAGTGACTTGATGCAATGTGAGAGCTATGGGGAGGCTTACTGCTCTTGGTGGTGGTTCGGTCTCTCTGTGGCATTCAGCTCTGTGTGTGTGTGTGTGTGTGTGTGTGTGTATTACTGAACCGTGGCTCCCTCATTACTAAATAAAAAGAATCACTCTCCTTTTCACCAGGGCTTTTTATAGGACTCTTGGAATATTCCCAATACTTTATATATCCTTTTCTTAAAGGAATATGCAGACTATTGGGCAAAATAAGCTCTCTGATCAACTTAACACAGTGTAATGAGAAGATACATGATAATGATGTGGCACGCTGTTAAAGCAATATTCCACTTAGTTTTAACATGGGGGTTATTTGGCTCTTGACCGCCATGAAAACCAGAATATAAACTACTCACCAAGATCGGATGCAGCTGGACGAGTTTGTAGCGTTCATATTTTTACCTCCCATTCATTTAAATGAAGCCAGGAAAATAGCCTGAAAACTGACATTTAACACGTTTGTGAACAGATCCAACAACAGATCCCGCTACTGTGATTTTCAACTGACTGTGGGTCCAACGTTTTAGAATATAATTTCGCCGAATAGCATTTTTATCGATAGACTATTTTTCTTCTTGCCAGCGTAGGGATACCATTTAGGAGAGATGCTTCCTGTTTGGGAGAATCCTGCAAGTGAGAAGAGAATTTCTCCTTTGGGGATCACTGAAGTATCACAAACCGTCTACTGAAGTGCTTTAGATACTGAACAAACTAAAGTGAAACTGCTGCCAGTGTTGTCACACAACAATAAGTTGATCCAAGAGTTTATTTTTGGTTATACTACAGTATATCACTTCTCTGAAATGGTGTGATGGCTGAAGAAATGCTCCATGCTCCTAAAGCATGTCAGCCCCCGGGATGACATCATTCGTGCATTTATATGAATATTTAAGTCATTTTATTACCTAAAGTATGCAGTATCAGCACAACCTGAGAGTTTGTGTCATCTGCAGTCTCTCCAGTCACTTCACAGTCTTTGCACACTAACACTAATCCGTGCTCTCTCATCACTCCAAACAGGTCAACTCATCTCTTCATGCCATTTGTTTCTATTTAGTATTCACTACCTCAATGGTACACTGGACTACAGCTGGATACCACACCTGGATGCTCAATACAACGTCCTCTCGGCAGTTGCTGTTGTACCACGTCAATTCTAGTTAGTTTTAGTTTAATTTTTTTCATAAAGATATATACATGAGCATAAACTCTGCTCCTTAACCAGTGAAAACTGCTGTGGGTGGGTGAAGATAAATGTCAATCACCAATATCCAACCTGAATCCATTCCCTCTGCTGCCACAAGAGCCTGGTCCATTGCTGGATGATGAATATGGATATTTTAACTATGAGCTTTTTTTTTAGGATATGTTTGTTTGATTTTTCTTTGCGTAGTGTTGTGGCCCTGAAAAGAGGCAGCTCGTTTAAACCTTTTCTTTGTATTCCTTCCTTCTTTCCTGTACCTGCTCATTGCTAATCCCACTGTTGTTTGGACAAACTCTGACCTATCTACCCAGTTTGCAGCATCATGAGTATTCATAAGAAAAAAAGGTGTTAATTATTCATCTTGCTTTAATATTTCAGCATTAATTCAAGGTAAACCCAGTCAGGTAGATTTAAGGTGATGTATTTCTCTGGAAGCTCAATAAGTAGTCTTGCCCTTTGCAGGAAAAAAATTCCAATCAGACATATTTCTGCTCGTTTCGTTGCTTGTTGAATCAAAGGACATCACTATGGTGTATATAAGACTTTAGTCCACAGAGAATAGGCCTTAGATGTTAAAGGCCCTGAGGTTACTAATTCTGAATTATCTGGGCTCAATAAAATATTAAATGTAGTCTTACACCTATTTATTCTACTATTATTAGTGTGGGTCTTGGAGGACATCTGTTCATATTCCTCTCTAACCTATGGCTGCCGTCCCAAACCCCATGAGGAAACGCCTGCAAGTATGATAATGAGCTCAAATCACCCTGAGGCGATATAACCTACCCCGCTATTCAACCGTATCACACCAGCTTTGTTCGTCTACCTGATCTAATGGGATCCATGCAGGTATCCCACATAAAAACCCCTTAATACAGCAAAGAATACACACTGGAATGCATTAAAACCTCTCATCATAAGAGTCCAAATCTAAGACTGTTGACCAGCCTCCCTTAAAAAACACATCATTTCATCTGAGGTGTGTGAAGCCAGACTGATCCTGGATCATTGCATCTATTAGGAGAGGTTTGATGAATACCCGTCTTATTTTAAGCTTGTCCTTGATCCGTACACACACACACTCACACACACACACACACACAGCAATGGCTGCCTCTGCTTCTTTATTGTGTTCCTGGTCGATTAGCCTCGGGGCTGTCTTCAGGGCCTGGGGCCAGTGGGAGCGGAGGGGGGGGCAGGCTGCATCTGCTAGGGGACCTCCTTCAGGGGCCCCGCTGTGGCCGGGCTCCGTTTTCATGTCTGTCTTCAAAGGGAGAGAGAGAGAGAGAGAGAGAGAGAGAGAGACGCTACACAGCAGCAACATAGACAGTGACACCGCCATTGTTCTTTTTCCATGTTCATTCAGTCAGTATATCTAAGGTGACAGTGTCTCATCACCAGGCAGCTTTTCACCTCACTGTTTACACACGCACACACACACCACCAAGCCTCAGATATGTGAAATACATAGTAAAATTGCAGCCTGATCTTTAAATATGTGTCTTGGATGTGCTCCATGCATGAGAACGACGACCCGGGTTCAATTTCCAACAAAGATTCTACTGTGACCGAAGTTTTCATTTTTAGCTGAAGTTTTTCTTGTTTAACATGACCAAAGCCTTTCCCTAACCTTAACCAAATTGTTTTACTTGCCTAAGCTTAACCGTTAGCTAACCTTTTCACGTGATGAACAGGTGGAAATGGTGTGTCCAGTTTGTGTTGTTGTCACATAATCTAATTTGTGGTGGAAGAACGTAATCTTCACATAATTCTAAAGAACTCTTCAGAATGGAACGTGTCTCCTCTCCTCTCCTCTCTTCTCCTTTCCTCTCCCCTCCTCTCTCCTTTCCTTTCCTCTCTCCTCTCCTCTCCTCTCCTCTCCTCTCCTCTCCTCCTCTCCTCTCCTCTGGGTTTTCCTGCTGTCACAGGAGTTTACTGTCAAACTGCTCAGCTTCACCTTGATGAGATCAACTTGGAAATGAAAAGACCAGAATCCAGACAGTCAGACATTTTAACCATCAGGGAATTTCTTTCTTTCTTTCTTTCTTTCTTTCTTTCTTTCTTTCTTTCTTTCTTTCTCCCCCCTCCCTCCATTCCTTCCTTCTTTCCTTCCTTCTTATTTCTTTCACTCCTTTTTCCTCCCTTGCTTCCTTCCTTTCTATCCTCTCTTCCTTTCTCCCTCTTTCCTCTCTTCTTCCCTTCAGTCCTTCCTTCCTTGCTCTCTTCTTTACTTTTTTCTTTCCCTCCTTTTTCCTCCCTTCCTTCTTTGCTTCATTCATCCTCTTTCTTCCTCCTTCTGTTACTTCCTTCCACCCTTCCTTCCTTCCTTTCCTTCCTTGATCCCTCTCGCCCTCTGTTCCATCCTTCCTTCTTTCCACCTTCCCTTCCTTCCTTCCTCCCTTCCCTCTCTCCATTCCATCCTTCCTCCTCTCTTTCCTTCCTTCCTCTCTTCTTTCTTTCCTTCTTTTTCCTCTCTCCCTTCCTTCCTCCCTTCCTTGTATCCTTTTCCCTTCCTTCCTTCAGCTCTTCCCCCCCTCCCTCTCTCCCTCACCTCCTCCTCCTCCTCCTCCCATCCCTCCGTCCCTCTCTACCTTCCTCCGGTCCTCTGTCTCGGTACACTACAACCACATTTTCTTGGGGAGGATTATTATGTTCAGTAGACGGTATGGTGATTATACGTTCATATAGTTTAATCTGGCTTTCTGTGAAGGCCTGCTCCTGACCGGCTAAGTGCTTTGTAGGAAAAATCACGCCACAGTGAGTTATTTCTGGCTGGGTTAATCTTATTTCTCTGGGCACTTTGATAATGGAGAGGACCTGAATAATGAATGTGTGTATAATACCGTTCTTCGGGCCCGCTGAATGAATTAAGCAGGTGCCCATAACTGAGGTTCTGTGAGTGTCCTTAATATAATACCCTGCCCCCTCCTTCATCCCTCCATCTCTACCATCACATGTTGTATTTTTCAAATTAGGACGAAGTTAAGGAATACACTTTGGCAGTCAAGGAAAGTCAAGAAAACACGGCAAAATAGCTTTTTCTCCAGTTAGAGTGCTATTAATGTATGCGGAAATAGACCACACAATAAACAGAAAAGAGACATTCAGTCCACGATCTACCGCATGCCAACACACACACACACACACACACACACACACACACACACACACACGTCCCTTTCCATGGCTTACAATAGAGACGCAATCTCTCTCTATCTCTATCTCTCTCCCTGTGCTCACACCTCTTTGCTTTGTGTGTGTGTGTGTGTGTGTGTGTGTGTGTGTGTGCATCTCAATAGCCTCTGCATAATGCATGGTGTGGTAGTTATAGCAGACAGCTTGACCTCACACACTGACGATGAGACTCTAAACGTTCCTGAGTCGCAGCTCCAGAGAAGTTACCCAGCAGCTCGTCTCTGCACAGCCGCTGCTTAATATCAGGAAAATAACTCGAGGTGTTTTGGATTCCATACACAAGGGAATGTTGATATTTCATAACTTCGAAGTGTCTTTCTTACATGATAAATAAGTGATTTCATGAAGTTTTGCTTTACTTGCTTGGAAAGTCAATGAATAAATAGTTCTGTTTGTGTTGTATTTTGAAGTCATAGAAACAGACATTTTTGCCAACTGTAAACAACTTTATTAGTCATGTCTCATGACCAAGCAAGTAACTCATTACATTTACTCCCGTCACTGTAATTGAGTAGCTTCTTTGTGTGCTTCTACTTGTTTTTGAGTGTCTTTTAAAGTTAGTAATTTTGCCTTTACTTAAGTATGTTTTTACTTAAGTGTTGTACTTAACTGCATTTTAAATCACATCCATAACAGAGTACATATTTTGACGCTCTCTATAAGCATCATGAACTGGACCATCGTAAATTGGCCAATTGTGGAAACATTCGCAGTGAGCGGTCAGTCAGCACAGAAGAGAAGAGACTTTGTTTATGCACTTTATTTTGTAATTTCCAAATTTTCCAATTAAAAGAATCTAGTTTGAACTCTGTCCTCTTGTCCTTTTAGAATTGCACGGGGAAGATCACATCTAACAACGTTCTCTTTTCTAAAAAAGTAATTCAGTAACTTTTGCTATTAAATTAGCTACTTTCTACTTTTACTTAAGTAGATTTTTACGAGGGTACTTTTACTTCTACTTAAGTAAAGTATCAGCAAAGTAACAGTAGCCTAATTGCTTCCCACAGCATGGGAAGCAGTTGGCTTGGAGGCATATTGCCCGTCTCTACAGCCACAAGAAGTTGCCCGTTTGCCATCGCCTTAACAGAAATACACAAACTTGACAAATAATGTCAATTTACACACACACACACACACACACACACACACCAGTAAGAGGAGGGAACAGAGGAGAGAATAGGAACAGATAGCAACAGATGGAAAGCATCTCCTGCTACACCTTTAAAAGGCATCTATCATCCTGGCCTCAAGTTTCCATAGAGTAACACAATCTGTGTTTGTGTGTGCGTGTGTGTACGCATGTGTGTGTTCATGCATACGTGTGTGTGTGCATATGTGTACCATCCATATGCCTTCACGTGTGTGTGTGTGTGTGTGTGTGTGTGTGTGTGCCCATGCCTGTGTGAATGTATATGCGTGTGTACGTGTGTGTGCCCAAGCCTGTGTGCACATATGCATGTGTGTGTGCGTGTGTGTGCACATATGCTGTGCAGGAAGTGAGCAGTTGGTCCTGAGCCGGCTTGGCAGATGATGATAATAGAAGGTGACTAATAGAGAGCGCAGAGGTAGCTGTCTTCCTCCGCTCTGGTCACATTCTCATTTGTTGCTACTGGCATTGGATGAATTATTGAGTTTGGGGTGTCTTGGCTCTGCCACTGGCCCTGCTACTCCCCCCCCCCCCCCCCCCCCCCCCTCCCCCCTCCCCGCATTCCCTCACTCTGCTCCCAGGGATGACAGCCACCCAGTGTGTGTGTGTGTGTGTGTGTGAGAGAGAGAGAGAGAGAGAAAGAGATAGAGACAGTGTGTATGTGCGTGCAGTCGGCAGCAATTAAACACAGCTCTCATCCTCATTCTGTCAAAAATGGTCTTCCCTGCATGAAAACATCTCAAGGAAACACACACACACACACACACTACATTTCTGTATTTCTCTCTCACACCGCTGCCCCCCCCCCCTCTCTCTCTCTCTCTCTCTCTCTCTTTCATTTTCACTCTCTCACCTGCTTACAGATACAATCTACACCTTTCTTTCATCTTTCATCAGCTCTTTTATTCAACTTATTCAATGGCAGTTGATTATAAAGCCATTTGCGAGCGGCTTGATTAACGGATCCAAGAGGAATTCTCATATTAAAGATAATGCACAAATTGGCCCGCAGATCCAACACACCTCAATTATTGCATGAGAAAATGCAATATACCTTTCAGCTGCTGCTGAATAATTGAAGTGCCCCCAGTCGCCACATGCTGCTAACGCTCACAAGCCTTCAGCTCAACTTACCACAGAGAGAGTGCGTTATGATATCAATACGGGTATTACAAAGATCAATAATTCACACGGCGAAGCTCCTTTTTTACCGTACATTTTACGTCAGATCCAACACATTCAAGTCATTTCAGCTCCTTCCTCTGCAGCGATATGTGATAGCATTATTTTAAATGCCGAAACGCATTGGAAAGCGTGAAATGTTTTAAATGTTTGAAACAGCTAAAACAGTTTTGTCTAAATATGTCACTACAATGTGAGAGAAATAGGAACGAAGGATATTAATGATGACAACAATAACCATATTTGCATTTCAATCTTGCCCTCCCGTTACAAAATAATCTTTAACACCATAAATTACTATAATTAATCACCTCTCAGCATCAAAGAGAATATTAATGAGTGCCAGAAATGTTTCTATGTAATTGCAAACTATTGATCCCCTGGCTAAAACAAGCCGCCAGAGACTCGGTCTCACTGGGAAAATCACACAACCTCCGGTTATGTTGACTGCGCTCAGTGGGCGGATGGAACTTAGCCATAATCTTTTTATTTTCGGAAATGTTTTGTTGTTATCAAATATCATGCAGAGATTAGTCACATATTATGACTATAGTTTAATTTCCACGTTATGAATAAAATTAGTAAAAGTGGGCTTCGATTTACTGAATGCAATATAATTTACACTAAATTACGCGCCGAAATATCCAAATTGCGCATTTGGTTAAGTTAAGAGTCGAACTTATTTCAAACGAAATTTTTTGAAATAACAATAGCCTAATATAAATGATAATAATTATTATCATTTCTTATATGAAGTAGTATCATTGGCCTACCTTTAATAACAAAAACGACAACAGATCACCGGTATAATAAAAGGTCATGAAAAATAAAAAAATGAAGAAACGTTTGTGTCCAATAAAAAAAAAAAAAATCTTGCCGCGTTGTCCAATTGTAAAATATTTTCACCTCCTTCCTCGGTTTACCTGTTTATCCAGAGTCTCTCTCTCTCTCTCTCTCTCTCTCTCTCTCTCTCTCTCTCCCTGGAGTCACACAGTTCCCAGCCAGACTTCTACTCCCCAACTCCTCTGCATTACTCCTTACTTCGTTTTATACCAATATATAATTAATACTGCATCGTCATTACTTAATAATTTCAAACCCCGCGACATAACCCGGTGACATGAGGGCATCCATAATTAAAACTGAACTAATTAGAGGGGAAGGGGCCATTAGCACCATGTAAAAGACTCATATATTGCGCTCCACGGTGTGAAGCCCAGGCACTGAAAATGTATATTTTCTTATATCACATACTACAATACATATTTAATCCCATCAGAGGTTTGGAGATTCATGAATAAAACAATCGGGTGATTTCCCGTGAAACAAACAGTTTACAATCATTTTATCGCCCATTGGCGCATCTCAGCATGAGCAATCCAGTTTGTTACACAATTCATAACCTTTGAGAAGAGAAACACTTTTATTTCTGTGATTTTGTTTGCTCTTTTTGTATTATAGGCTACTGTCAATGCATTTTTATAAGCACAGCCTTGATTCAAATAATAGCCTACCAGTGGATAAAGCGCATGCATGTTAGAAGAAAAACAATCCAGTCGCTGATTCAGAGATTTTTTTTTTTTTAGAAAATAATCAATAATTTATTAAGTTTAAACTTCACACATTTTATCAAGTGAAATCCAAGAGTGAGGAAAAAAAATACTCAAAGTAGTATTTGGGTGTTATATATAATAGGCCTATACATATACCTGTAATACTCCAAAACATGTTCACATCAAAATACGCAATGTCTAAAATATAGCAGCAGCCTTCCAAAAGCCCCACGGATGTGCCTCATCATATGATGGTGTCATTTGTAAGTAATTCAAGATAAACAGACTAGGTGCGTCGTTGACTGTGAGAAGTATTATTTTTACTGTACTTGTTCGTTTGCGCGTGAGTTATCATACAGTTCACGAAGAGAGCACATTCATTTGCAAAAAACAAACTGTAGTGTTGCTTCAAAAAGGTGGGTGAGTTTTTGATCCCCTCGGCGGTGAACTCACACCCAGTCAGTCATCCAGTAGTCTGCACTTATGTCACGGATCCAAAAAAAACACTGTACAATGCACAGACACATTGGTAGGTGGAAAAAGTCCCAAGATACGATGGTGAAGGCTTCAGAAATGCGAGCCAGTGATGCAAGTGGTAAATAAAAAGGTGGGTGAACTAAGACCTCCAGTCATAAGGCAAACAACCACCAATATAAACAAAATCTATTCATTTCACAAAAGTATCAACTTGTGTTTTTGCATCTTAAAAGACCCTATCCTCATACAATTTACATCAATCTGATACCACTTGTGAATTAACCTCGTCAAGGCTTAATGCCAGCCTAAAAAGGTGTAAACTCTATTAGAAAGGTGGTAAAATTAGTTAAGGTATAGCTACATCCCTGAATGTGTGGAAATGAGTTTGAGTGGGTTTGATGACAATAAAAAAAACACAAAAAAAACAGGATAGTCTGTGGAGCAATAGGATGCATCGTTTCCCTCACATTCAGTGAGTGGAGATGGGTGTGCAAGATACATGATCAAAAACATCAAAATAAACCTTCCCACTGAGCTTTAGCACAATAATTTATCAGTCCCATACTAACAACCAAATCGAAAATGTGCAAGAACGAAGAGTGAGCGACACGAAAATCAACTTGAAACGAAAATGTAAATAAATACTACAAAGTCTTTTGGAGATAATCCCGGATGAGACGTGACGAGATGCTGATAAATCCCTGTTAGTTAGTTAGTAGGCTATTATTAATCACTCGATCAAAAATGTAGTATTTTATTCATGATGTGTTGAAACTCAATGCACCGCAGAGTATTTCATTCTTTTCTGTTTTTGCCGCTGGTTGCAAAACCACACTCGAACCACATTCTTTTTCAGGTCCAGTTTTTCGGCGATGGCCGCGATTTTTTCCGAGGAGGGCCGGGGCTGGATGGCGAAATAAGCCTCCAAGGAGCGCTTCTCCGGCGCGGCGATGGAGGTGCGCTTTCTTTTCCTCTCGTTCCCGTTGAAAAGGTCCGGCTTGCTGTTTTTCTCCCGGTAAGCAGCCTCGGCTTCCTCCAGCCAGGCCTGGAGAACCGGCTTGAGCGCTATCATGTTATTGTGGGACAAGGTGAGGGACTCGAACCTGCAGATGGTGCTCTGGCTCAGCGAGCCCACGCCGGGGATCTTCAGGTTGGCGAGCGCCGAGCCGACGTCCGCCTGGGTCACGCCGAGCTTGATCCGCCTCTGCTTGAACCTCTCGGCGAAGGCTTCCAGCTCCCTCGGATCCGACTCCACGTCGTTGACGCACGCCATGCCGCCGTGGACGGACAGGGAGTGCGGGTGCGCCATTGTGGCCATCGCCTGGTGCAGCTGCCCCATGGTCTGCAGGTGGTGGTGGGGGTGCTGGTGGTGGTGCGCCGGCGCGGTCATCCCGGGAGGCTCCGGAGCCCCCATCCCGGTCACGGCCAGGCTGGAGGAGAGGTGGTCCAGGAGGTCCCCGGCCTCCAGGGTCTGTCCGAGGTGGTGGTGGTGGTGGTGGGAGGCGATGGTGGAGGGGACGTGGGAGATGGGCACGGTGGTGGAGGAAGAGGAGGAGGCTGAGGTGCAGGGGACACTGCTCATGGTATGGTAAGTCACGTCTGGTTTGAACGGGTGACTCTTGCCGTGAGAGACAATGCTGTCAGCAGCCGCCAGAGCCTCTGCCCGTGCCAGCAGGCTCTCATCAAAGCCTCCGAATATATTGCCCTGCAGCTGCAAGCAAGAGTGCGCATATTGGAGTCAGTGGGGAATTCTGTCAGGCAGCTCAGGATCTAAAAAACATTTTCCAAAGGCAAGCAGCGCCGAGGAGAGGAGAGAACCCTCCTCAAAGCGCAGGTCATAAAAATTAATATGAAAGCAAGAGCATTGCTTGAATAGACATGTGGATGAGAGAGAGAGAGAGAGGGGGGGGAGGAGGAGGGGTGGGGGGGAGAGGAGAAACACAGAGAGAGAGAGAGAGAGGGAGAGAGGGAGCGGATAGGAACAAAGAACAAAGTCCTGTCAAATCAACTTTACAGACATTTCCAGTGTGATATTTCTTCCCTCCTTTCACCCAGTATTCTCCACAACCATTCTCCCCCGACCTGAACGTACCTGCGGGGCGGGCAGACAGACTCTGCGCATGCCCTCCGAGCCCGAGTGCAGGCCGGGATACTTGGGCTCGTGCAGGGCCGGGTGCATGGAGAAATGCTGCTTTCCGTTCATGGTCATCATCCTCCTCCCTGCACGCAGCTCGCAAGCAGCAGTGTGGCCCCTGACATAAAGCCGGGCAGCGGACAGCTAGAGAGCTCCTCTCCTCTCCTTCACCAGACTGAGCTATTAACATTGGCAGCGCCTCCCGGCATCCCACTCTCCCTCTTCCTCCCCTCCTCCCTCTCTTTCAGCCGCCCTCCTCCCTCTTGCTCCCTCCCTCCACCCCACCTGCTCCTGTACTCAACTTACAAGTTGCCAAGTGTGGCCTCCGTGCGCAAGCGTGGAATGGCTTTGTGGAGAAATAACCCTCACCAAGAAAATCACTATAATATTCCTATGATATTCCTATAGGAACTTGTCAGTGAGTTTATTGTGACCGTGTCGTATGGTATTTTTAATCTCCTATGGTAGTCTATTAATATAGGATTTTATGTGTATTTTTGTAACCTATTGTAGCAGTAGGCCTAAGTTAAACGTTTATGTTATATTTGTTTGGTATCCTTCCAAAAATAGTTATACGATTACTATAGATCTTTTTCGTGAGGTAAAGTTTAGATAGCCTATGAATATTGATTTGCAGGGTGTGAGGCGAGATTTTGGAGCCCACTTGGCGGCCCTGTGGATAGCTTGGCCACCTATAGAGCCTGTCTTGTACTTTGTTCTGTGATCCAGGATGTCAGAGTTCATATCAAATCATCATGTCAGAGTTGTATCGCCTGTATTGGTGGCCCTGCTGGTGTTTACACTCTCTTAAAAACAGGAGTTCTTTTTAACTCATCCAAACAAACGCACATCTCGTGTTACTTTTTAATACAACATGTGTTAAAGATGTTATCAATGCATGCTGCGTTGGTCAGTAACATAAGACGTTTTGCAGCCAAGTTCATTCGCACATGTGTTGAACATGGTCGATCTGTTAGAGTAGAATTTTAGTAGAGTGTAAAACACATGAGAATTAGATCGAAGACATATTTTCTCTCGTGATATATTCTAACATGCTTCAAAAATATAACCATGTAGCCTACTGAGTATTTCCACGGTGTGTTTCCATTGCATGCAGAGCCTGACTGCAGCACCATGGACAGCGCAGGAGGAAACTAAAGACCAAAACTTGAACTCGACATCTTTGGGAGTAGAAATAAATAAATAAAATAAAAAATAGAACAGACAAAGGGAATAATAAATGAACACAGAAACATTTTACACCGTGTGATTTGACAACCTGGGCCTGTTCAGACATTACAGCCGTCAAAATAACACACAGGCTAAATACAGGTAAGCAGAGCTAATTTTCAAACCTTTGAAAACATTTCAAATGCAGAAATAACTAAAAAAAAAAAAAAGAAAATCTCGTACGCCAGGAAAATATGGCATAGAACCAGTTTTATTTATTAATTTTATTGTTTTACTGCTACAAACGTTTTGCATAGCCTTCCACTGGAAACAATGAAATACCCAAAACATGGAGATTATTTAGGGTCAACAAACATTTCAGATGGACCCGATGGGTTGATCCAAAGGTTTTGTTAATCCAAAATCACAATTACCTTGATAGCTACTTGTTACCCTATAACATATATCTACCATAAAACTGAACTTTGATATATCTTTTGTAAACTTGAAGCACCAATATAATCTTACACCCTCGCCCCAATAAAAACATGGATAGATAGATGTAGGCCTAAATAATCCGAAAATAAATGAATAAATGAATTAAAAATAAAAGCCTGAACAAGTAGGCCTATGAATTTAATTTCTGTTTCAAACTGTGCATCTCGGGCCTGTAGGCCTACTGCCCAGTTGACCCGGGGCCCTGGCCTGGCCTCCTCTATCCCCGGGCTCCTTTACAGACTTCTCATGTGGCCGCCTGGTTAAAACTCATGAAGCCGGGGCGGACGGGCCGAAAGAGGAGCCAGGCGGGCGGAGGCGGACCGATGACACAGCGGGTCCATCCGATCCTGCCGGCCGCCTCTCCGGTTCCCCAGACCCTGAATAATTTAGCAGCGCGGTGGCAGGCATCCATTACCACGTTGGCATGTTCTTATTCATTATACAGATTAAAACAGCCAAGATCTTTTCTCACCATGCAAACCTGTTGCAGGCTGGGGAGCCAAACTTTACTGGCAGACCTGCATCTATAGGGGAGGGTCACCCTAAACAATCTTTATCCACCTTTTAACATGTGGAAGAGGTCACCCACCTTTTTAGGCGGACATAAGCATAGCCTATAGTCTATGTTCATGACGTAAATTCCTTCGCATGTAGGCTATCAAACTGATGAAGTTATATGAAGGTGGGGTATTTTAGGCATAAAGAAATAACATAATAAATAATAAAATGTAGGGCCTAATTGATTTTTGTTTAGAATGGTGTTGTTTGTCCTATGATAAGCAGACTGGAGGTCATAGTTAACCTACTTTTTATAGGCCTATACCATTGTGCATAGTCTAATTAATTAAGCAATATCACACGAGTGCTGATGTACAGTAGCCTATAACAGCACGACTTCGAGTGTGATATTACTTTCATAGGCCTATATAGTTATATAAACAAAGCTTTATCAAGTAGTAGGCTAATGGTAATTTGAGACAACAGATTATGATTTTTGTCTTTTCTCCGCCAACAAAAACAATTCCCTCAGTTCCATTACCAGGTGTTGCCAATTAGCCTAATAAACTGTTTATACGATTAGAACACCTGTCAAGCGGAGTGATACATATAGTTAGTAAAACGTCCCAGTGCTGTTATCTCCAATATCAAGCAGCAGCACTCATGGAATGCCTCCTGTCCAATCAAATTACTCGTCCGAAACTATTGTATAAATGTGAAATTATTCAATCCCGACCATAGACTAGGACTCAGTAGCCTTAATAAAATCTATTTTGTAACAATTAGAGAAGTGTATAGCCTAGATATAAAGGCCACACGTGAGAGCCGTCAGATTTAACTTGGTTTGGTCGCATGGACTCCATCTAAGGAGACCAGAGAGAAATAGCCTAGTTTTTTTTTTTTTTTAACCATTCATCATCCCTTTTAAGATGTTTCCCTGAATAAGGCATGAAGTCCTTTTCTCACCCTCATCTCGGTCTTCCCTTCACTCCATTTTTTTTCTTTTTACTTCTTAATAACTGTTCTATAGCCGGGCCTATTCATAATTTAGTGGTCATTGTGGAATGTTTACGACTTTGTCATCTGTGTGCATTCGCATCCAGAAGATTGCATCTGACATGTTTTATGGATTTGTTTGTGCCCAAATGTGACAGCGCTCTTCTCTTCTCTTCTCTGCTCCCCCGTCTGGCCTGCACAGGCTTCACTCCTCCAAATGACCCAGCTGCTGTTCAGTGTTCACTCCTTTACCTGGTGACGAGGACTGTAACGAAAGACTATCTTGAATTTCTGCGATAATATCAGTCAATCAATAGGCTACTAGCCTATTGGTAGGCCTACTGCAAACTACTAGCCTAGCCTACTACTACGCTACTAACGTTACTTCTAAGTCCTTACCTCCACTAAATATAGGCCTAATATTGAAATGGAATTATCCCAAAACTAGGCTTATCTCACCACCCACTAAATTAGTTTTTGCCCTAATTAGCTAGCTAGCCGTCGTCCTCCACAACCATAAACTAGCCTGGAAAAGAAAAAGAAATGGCAGAAAAGTTAGTTTTCTTGGTGGAAAGATGAAACTTTATAGATCCCCGTGGAGAAGATCATGGTAGAATTGCCGCTACTTCGATTTTTACATTTTAGGCGTAACGTTACATCAAAGGTATGCTATATCCCTAGTCATCCACACAGGTGAGGTGACTGACTTATCGCGATGTTTGAAGACAAGAGTGGACGCCAACTGCCGTGTTTCTCACCCGGGCCTCCGCCACCACGACGACAAGGGATCCGCCAAGGACGATGCGCCGTCGAGGCACCGGTTTGACATCCCCTCCCCGGGGGAAAGCCGACAGTTCTTGCATTAAGTCAAACAGACTCTGAGTGTTTTCACTTGACTTCCTAAAGTAAGAAACGCTCATGTATTATTCAACGATATTTGAATATGTCAGAGTCGCTGGGGCGCTGGAATTAAACTCAGCGACAGAGGCTACTGCACTGCGGAGGGATTTGTTTGAGGGCGCGGGTGTCAACGTGGACGGCCGTTACAAAGAATTGACCTGATATAATAATAAGAGGGCATTACCTATCCATTCCTTAGGTCTACTATAAGGCTTCTGCCCCACCACATAAAATCGTACAATCTGCAAGTTTTACCAGCAGGAAATACAGTAGGCCAGTAGAGCGTAAACAATCAAGCATAGGGTTTCCCGATTATTTTCATATCAATAAACCCCCCAACTATGAACATTAGACTCAACACTTTGTCCCTGACTTTGTAACAGCCCAATGATGATTTATATTATGACTTTACACATAATTACATGACTATCTCTAGGCGACTTTGGATGGGAAAGAGGCAGTGAAGTCAATGATCAGAACAGTCAATTTTAGCCTATAGGCCTACATTCTCTAATTTTGCTAATTTCTAGAGGGAAATGATAATGAAATTAAACCGAGGACCCTCTGGAAACCCATCATGCACCCCTGGAGGTTCCCAACCCCACTTTGGGAACCACTAATCTAACACAGCAGATAACATGCAAAATGAAGAAAAGAGACCACACAGCGGTGTAAGGTAATATTTTTTGGAATGGTTTCTTTCCTCACCAATGTTGGAGTTTGTTTTTTTTTTTTGGTCAATTTTCTTTCTTTTTTTTTCTTTAACTCAAAATTTTCTTTTTTTCTTTATTTTTTTTTTTATATCCAATTCAAATTGTATTTTAATGATTTGTTTTTTTTTTTCCTTGATCATCTTCCAAGCACCCCATTCCTCCATCTTTATTGGCAAAAGCAAACATGCTAGTAAATTAGAAATCCATTTTTACAAACAAAATAAATCAAGAAAATACATCCACATCCTGCAAATATAAACAGTAACAAATCCAAAACTATTATCCAATAAATGTTTTACATTTTTTACACTATTGTGTCATAGTAGCATACAGGAGATAGTACAAAATGTGGGGAAGAGACTTTCTCTGAATCTTCACTTACACAAGCAAGAAACCTGCCAGTATAGATTTGTCCTTAAAAAAAACTCTCTGCCAGTAACCTCACAAATAATCATTTATCTGGTTAGTTAATCATTTGTTACCGAAGTACGAGTAACAACTGATTCTTGCTAAGGGGAAAAGGTTCAGCTGTCCATCCCGCCCAGATTGACCTGCTGTTCACCTGAACCTCATTTCGACTGGGACAGTGACCGGTGGAGGCGGGCAGACTTTCACTTTTTGTTTTCAGAGGGGCTTCGAAATTTGCATGGGGGTAACGAGGTCACTGGCAGCGGGCCTTTGAGTTATCAAGACAGTCTACAGTTCTGTGAGATATGCAATCCAAACAGAAGGGCAACCAGCAGCGTTAGGTGGGAGGAAATCACAAAGCTAAAAAGTGTTATGTTTCAAAACGCTGCGTATATTCTCAGGAAGTTCTACACCCTCTCACATCCGGTACCAGTGTATGTTCAATAACAAATAAAAACAAAATCTGCTCTACAGCTGAGAAACTCTTGCCCATATTTCTAGAGTTACAATTTAGCAAGTACGTTTCTCAGGTCAAAGCTACTGACTATATTTACATGCAGGCAGAAATCTGCATATCAATCTACACACAGTTTTGTGTAAAGTTATGAGACTGTTGCAGTGAATTGGCAGTTAATATACAGCCATCGTTTTGCTGTTTCACTCTGTTCTAGTTAGGTTACTGGATATGGTCAGCTCAGTTGGCCTGGAATAACTATAAATTGGTTCTATCAACAGATTATTAGGCTGCATGTAAACATAGTTATCTGTTTCAGAGCAGCATTAAAATATCAATTTTTTTGAATTGTCGCCCAAAACAAAAAAAACAAAACAGAAAACAAAAACTTAAAATTAACTTGCCGCGAATGTACTTCCATCTTGACTTTCATGAATTTCATTCCTCCCACCCTGAGGATTCTTAATTACAGTATATGTAAAGACAAAATACAAAATATACCTTTTTGTCATCAAATGAGCACATTCTGAAAAGCGGACGCTTGCGCTTTCAGAGTGGCTTTAAAGCACTGTCTGCCCCTTTTCAGATGCAGGCAGAACAGCACTAATGTACAATTAAGATTGTGAGCGGTGTGTGAGTCCCAATGCCCTTCAACAAAGTGTCTTCCACAGCTCAGAGGGGCTCTGAATGTTGCTTTAAAAATGAAATGTGCTACTTAGATGAGCGTTTCAGTGAAGTAACAACACAAAGACTGGTTTAGCACTAACGCAAACTTCTTGCGAATAAGCAGAGACGCTAAGCACTCTTGCTTGACCTCTTCTACCTGACACAACTTCGTCATTCAAAACGACTAAAAATGAAAAACAAAAACAAAAGTATCAACAGTAATTTCTCTTTCAAACATTTACAAAATTTACAAAAGTAAATCACAAATCTTGTAAAAATTCAGCCATCTGCTGATTATGTAAGGCAAAAAAAAAATTATATATTAAAATCAACTGTTCAGTATTACATTCAAACACCTGTCTATGGATCTCAGACATTTTTGACATGGGTGATCTGATCCTTGTCCTGTCAGGCCGCCTGGATGACCAGGAGACACCGGAGGAATAAAACAAGCGAAAAATGTTACACACTCTTTAGAAAATGTGAAACACCCTCCTGGGTGTTCAGGCTATATTTACAGAGAGTGGCACCAGATACTGAGTCAGCAACAAAATACGAGTGGGGAAAATTAGAATATTTCACTACAAGACAGTTAGGCTGTATCTCATTCGCATGGACATCGCAGCAATAGTTGCTACTGATGCCATTTGTAAACATTGTTAGGGTTTTTCTATTGCACCGGTATCGTTCTGTACCTGCACTGGCTCTACTACGGTTATGGTATAGTGTTGAAACCCTTTGGTGCTGAGCAGGGTGGGCCTGTTAGTGTAGAAGTGCAGCATGCAAAAACGAGTGTAACCATGCTAGCACCCTTTTGAAAGTGGGCCACCATCAAATTTTGGATGCTTTACCACTTTGGGCGTTCCCATACCAAACCGAACTGTGAGCAAAATGAAATGGAAAACCATACCGTACTGTGCCAATATAGGTATGGCACGGTATACTAATGCAATGGAAAAAAAAAAAGATCTCTGGTGGCGACAGAGAACTTTCTATCGGTGGTGGAATGGCTGTCCCTGAACCGAGGACAAGACTTCTCAAAAGTGGTGAGAAAAGAGATAGCTTAAATATGTATAAAAATACCTATTCACAGTAGACACAAATGTTGTGCATTACTGATATTAATCATCTGGTAACCACACTGAAACTTACAGACATAGATTTTCTATTTATAAGAACAACTTAACATTTATCTTTCTCAGCAAAAGTGAGATGTTTTAAATCATTTTTGTTAAGTCAAGGGATACAAAAACTGTCTGCCCCTCTAAGCTTCTTTACACAAACAACTAAAGTAAAAGACATTGTTTTTACTTTGATTAGAGTCTAAAATTATTTAGTCTCAAAATACTGGAAAGGAAAAAAATGTGAGTTCCATTGTATTGACTTTAATCTGCACGAGGAAAAAATAACCAATGGTCGTTCTGGAGAGCGGGTTGAGACGGTTCACATTGCCTTCATCGTCTCCAAGATCGGCTCTCGTACTCGTCGTCTTCGTCATCATCTTCCTCCTCCTCTTCCTCCTCACCACCAGGCAAATAAGAACTGACTTCCTTCTGTTTGAAAGAGAGAAAAAAGAAGTTTCTATTGTTGTAGTTAGAAGCTTTTCTGATAGGAACGTGAAAAACGTTCGCTGGACAGCCAAAATGATTTTTAAAGGCTGTAACCAAAGACGACCTGCCGCATTTTGTGTCTTGGTTCTTTGTATCACATCATATATTTGCTTCACAAAACTAGGGGATTTCAGACAAATAAGAGTCGTCGTCACCCAAATGATTTTACAGCAGCAAGCTAACTGAGCTAACTATTTTAAGTCGAAAGACCACCCTTCAACTGGAGGATCTGGATTCAAATCCTGTGTCGAAAAGTATCTGCTCTACTAAAGTGTCCTGGAGCAAGACACTGAATTTCCACCACCTCCTGCTCTGTAGCTGAGCCTGACCTCTGACCTCCCTGTGGAGGGGCGCAAGGAAAAGGGATCACATTATCTTTTTAGCTAATATTATCCTCAATAGCTAATCACTGAGGGAAGCAAAGACCATAAGCAATATACAGTACATACAGCCTGGCAAAGAGGATATTACTGACACTGAGTGACTGACATCAAATAAAAATGCACACCAAATACAGCTAACATACTGTACAAAACCAAACTGTTAATGAGTTGTAAAATTGTATAACATGATGGACATGTCTATCATTGGGACACAATTAGAAAATAATAAAACTAAAAAACCTAAAACTGTCACTTTCTAAAATCAAAGCTAAACAGAACCAACTCAAAAAGCACCAAGCCCAGGTCATTAGCTGGTAAAGGTGGCTGTGAAAACTACCAGCCACTGACATTCCCTTCAAGCAAGAAAACTTTGGTTGGGTGTCACAAAAAGGCACATTGACACCAAACATTTACATAAAGGAATAGTTCACCCAAAACTGAAAATTTGGTCATCATGTCCTCTTGGACTTTTGGACCCACAGTGCCATCATTTGGCTTCAGAACACTTGGGTCATGCTGCATGAGCTGTTTGAAGTAATTTTATGGTCATTTTTTCCCTTTTTTGGAACTCTAAAGAACCAGGACACAGCCACTCTAGTTCTTTTGGAGAAGACTGATGTGGAGCTGCGCTAGAAAACTCGCTGTGTGTTTTGAATGGATTGCATAGACCCTGGGGCCATGAAACTTGCTTGCAAACAAAGGAGCATGTAACCTCAAAAAACCTCCAAAAAGTGGTTTAAAAAAAAAAAAGAAAAAAAGGCTAATTGGCGTTACAGTATGAGGTTTTCACCTGACAGTAATGCCGTTTTTTACTCAAAGGGGTAAGATGCTCTTAGTACTAAGAGGCTTGCCCTGTTTTTCCATGGGGAGCTACAGTGAAAAATTTAGAAGTAGTGGAAAGAAATTTAAAAAAAAGTAAAATCTGTGAAAATAATTGAGAGTTCCAAAAGTTTCCAACTTTGAATCTCAAGTTGCACATGGGCTCCCTTTTCAGTCTTCTAGGTGGCGAATATATAATTTTAGGTGCATATGTGACTAGATGATATCATGGTAGAAGATATGTGTGTGAGGCTTCATACCGTATTGTCCTCCTCCTTAGCCTCTTCCTCCTCTGGCTCAGCTGCAACAGAGGGAGTCTTGGGTTTGTACCAGGATATTTGCAACACGCGACCTTTGAACTTAGCCCCCTGGTTTGCTGCCTAGAAAAAAAAACAGGAGAAAAACAATTAGCCCACAATTCATACTTACACAAAACATTTTAATATCTTACTAGTTTATGTGATTAGACGGAGCAACAGAGAGAGGCAGAGACTGAGTTTATGTGACTTACATTCTCTGCTTCGCTTCGTGTCTTAAAGGTCATGACGACACTGGTGGCGTCTTGGTCACGGAGATCCTCGATCTCACCGAATTTCTGAGACAAAATAAAAAAAAGAATCAGTATGCACTCTGGTTTAATTGCTCAATACTCAATTCTCACATGTAAACACAGTCTTTGTTGCTTCAGTAATGAGTAATGTTCCAACAATGAATAAGCTCGAGCTGTCACCATGCCAAAAGGAAATGATGCATCTTGATGACTTATGCAACTAATGTGACCCTGTGTCAGTGTGTGGAATACACAGCAAAGCTACAACTGTCATGATTACAAACTGATCAATTCAATTGTCATCTACAATCTGATTCCATGTTTCCTGGATTTTTAGCTTAGAAGAAACAACACAAAAAACAGAACCAACAAATATACATCAACAAATATGTGACCCATCAGTGGGCGATTCATCAATGGGATATTAAAACCTCAATCAATACCGCATATATATATATATACACTGTATATTAAGAGGATACAATCTGTAAGTGGAAACATTTTTCCTTTTCAAATGGTGGATATCACAAAACTCGTATTGCGAGGCTACATGCTGTCCTGCTCTCACCACAAAGTGCGGCATCAGCTCCTCCTTCTCCTCCTGAGTGACCCCCAGGATGGCCAGGGCTCTGGGTCTGTGGTCCACCACCATGCGGTTCATGGCCCCGCCGCGGGGCATCATGTCCCGGCTCCGGCCCCTGCCGCGGCCCATGTGCATCGCGCCGGGCTCCAGGGCCAACTTCCCCCGGCCCCTGCCCCGGCCCGCCGGAGGCCTGATCAGACCCAGCCGCGTCGCCTGGAAGAGGACGGATTGAGGGACTGATAAGTTGAACATCAAAACGTTTCTTTTGGTTTGTTATAATGCTGGTGTTATCCTTCAACTGACCTGCTGCTGTTTTTTTTTGTAAATATATATCATCTCTTCAAAATGTCAACTTTTCAGGAGCCAAGAAAAGCAGCCTTGGTTAAGCTTGACCATGTATTTTTGAGTTTATCCAATGAGGTTTGAAAGGGTTTCATCAGACCAAGGAGGGTCGAATTTTGTCAAATCACAGTGGAGCATGTAATCCTTCAATTGAATTTAAAACATGAAAATCACCAAAATTGGAGTTATGAGGTTTTCACATGACAACAGCGATATGCATGTGCTTGGGCACACACATTTGCATGCACACACTCTCACACATTTATTTTGTTACCTGCTGTATTGCATAATTTTGACTGCAATTGATTGTTGATTAGTTAGATCTAGGTAGGCTCGGTCTTTGTAAAGTCCTTAGAGACATGCTTTTGTGATGAAGGGCCATACAAATAAAACTGACTTGAAACACACACACACACACACACACACACACATAGAAGCATGCACACACAAAAACACGAGGGGTGCCATCTGGCAGTGTTGAAAAAATTATCAGAAACAGATGTGGAAAAACTATGAACCAGACTGCGCTGCCTCGATGTTGGTGTTGCTTTTCAATGAGCAAACAAGAAGCAGGAGGTAGTGTGACGGCAAACACGTCAGGAAACTGCAGTGGTATTCCTCACTTCTCAACTCTGACACAAAATTAATCAACCAAATCTTAATTCATACAGGAGATTTCATGTTCATGGAAAAAAACTACATTAAAAACCTTCAGAGCCTCCACACTCCCAACACCCCTCACTCTTGTCCCTTCCCTCCGTCGCCCTCTGCCCTTCACCATTAGTTGTCACTCCTCCATTTAAAAAAAAAAAAATGTTCTCCTCGCTTCCCAACCGCTCCGCAACCTCACAACCTCTCTCTGTTCCATTTGTCCCTTCCTCACTTCTCCCACTAATTGTCATCCCGCAATTTCTCAAACATTAATGAGACGGGGCTCCATCAGTGTAGGACCTGTGTCTGATTTGGCTTCGTTAGCGGGCGTTCCTCTGGGCTTGCTTAAGTGGCTGCAGTTTAATGTGCAGAAGGAGGGTTGGGTTGGGATGGATGGAGGGACATGCATTTTTAACTACCAGCTAATTTAAGACCCACAGGGGGAGAGAGAGAGAGAGAGAGAGAGGGAGAGAGAGAGAGAGAGAGAGAGAGAGAGAGAGGGAGAATAAAAACATGCTAGGTGGGGTGTTGCTAACAAAAGCTATGTTCTTGTTAAGGAGGCTGATCTTGTGACACAGCCGACGACGTCTGTGTGTAGGTGTGTGTGTGTGTGTGTGTGTGTGTGTGTGTTTGCTGCTAGCTTGGATGGGAGAGGAGATGTGAGGCAAAGCTGAGCTGACAACCATGGTGCCTTGGATGCAAAATAGAGCTGGGCAGTATACCCTATACTGAGATACATTTTTGGCATTTAACTGATGCTCTTATCTACAGAGACTTGCAACAGTAGAATAAGCTTAAATTCCTATGCCTCCATATTATCCATATTATAAGCAACCGATACCTATGTACAAGTATGGATACACAGAGAGGGATGCATTGTTATGATACTGCTGTTGTGGTATTTTATTGCTCCACTTTCATTTTTCTAAAAATTAGTATATAATAGAAGAACAAGTTCTTTTTGTTTTCTTGCACACAGCATAAAAAGCAAGCAGCCTGAAAGGAGGACAAGCCTGTGAGAACTCATTGGTAGGTTTCATAGAGCCGTGTGCTTTTCCTCACGTGTTTTTTGCATTGCAAAAATCAAATCTCAACTAAACAACTGTTATTCAGTCAATAACAAACAAAGCATTGCGATGATCTTCTGTCCAACCAGACCTAACTCTTCCAGACCTGGGTTGAACAGTATTTGCAAATAATTCTCAGCATTTATTTCAATCAGTTTGGAATACAAAATGTCTGGGGTTTTTCTCCCACACAGGATGATACAAGATGTGCCAAAAGGTTTAGACAATCACAGAAAAGTATTTTTAAGTCTGTGTACGTTAGTATACTTTTCAAATTATGTGTCCCAGTGTGGCAAACCCCACCCATCTTACTGTCCTGGTAGGTTAATAAAACGACAAAAATGATTTGCGAACACGGTTTGACTCGGGTCTGAATAAGACTGATTCCTCTCTGCTTTTCCTCCTTGACTTGCTAAAACAAGAATGCTAAAACTAGAATGGGAAAATGCATTGAACAACTGAGAATTGTGTTTGTATTGTCTGTCCCTGTCTTAGGTCAAGGGTGTGTATGTCAGTCTAAGGTATCTTTGTGTTACTAACTCAACCTTTTGCTGTTCTACTATAATCTTCTCCAGTAAGAAGTGGTGTGTGTGTGTGTGTGTGTGTGTGTGCGTGCGTGCGTTCCATCTATAGCGGTCCAAGCCTCCGTAGGCAGGGCTTCACTGACAGGGGATTTCTGGAACTGATATAATATTTAAAGAGCACAACTACAGATTACCGGTTTATCTGCCGATGTGTTTGACCTCATTTCCTGGTTATCACCCCCTCAAATTCAACTTTCAAGAAAAATGATGACGACAAGATCCTTTGATCGCTGTCGATACCTATCTCTTTGTGTGTGTTTGTTTGTGTGCGTGTCTCTGAACTCTTGTTTGTAACTGTACTGGCTGTCTCTTCAGGTCGATGGTCTGTGTGTGTGTGTGTGTGTGTGTGTGAGTGTGAGTCCTACCTCCACCTGCAGTTGTCCCAGTTTTCTCCTGAGGTCAGTTGTGTCTTCTCCAGAGCTCATCTTCTTGTGGAAGTCCAGCTCAGCATCCAAAAGTTCCTTCTGGGCCTGTTGACAGAAACAAATGGTTACATTACGTTACACACACATGACAAAACATACATTAGATTCTTTAATAAAATAGGGGACAGGGCACACAAAATTGACCCAGCCAGGGCTTCTGCTAGAGTTAGTCTCTCTCTTAAAAGTCCCAAAGAGAAGCAATAAATAAGCAAAAAGATGAAATGAATACTTTATTATGCTTCATAATATCAAATTGCCGTTGTGAGCCTAGGTTTTTAAATATAACAAAGGGAAGAATAGATTTCTTTTTTACTATTTACCCTTTATTTAAACAGGCCCATCAATGAAAAAAGCAAATCACTTAATTGGTGTTGGGCAGATTGAATGTTATTTTCCTTTAAATTATCCCCTAATTCACACCATTATTTATAGCTCCACATGAAGGGAATCACTGTTTTTGCACCATTTCTGTTTAAAGGAGGTGCTGCAGCCCTCATGTCCGTGGCCTAAAGGGAACCAGACTTACGTCAGTCTTGGTCTTGGGTTGGTTGTGGTTGGGGTTGGCGCTGGAGGCCTGCGAGGCGGGGTTCATCTCGTTCTGCAGCTGGGAAATCTTCTCCGTCAGCTCCTTCAGCGTCTTCATGATGTTGGCTCTCTCCTCAGGCTTCATCCCTCGGTTCTTCTCCACGCGGTTTATCAACGCCTGGAAGAGAACAGAGAAGGAGTGAGAGTATGGAAGAGAGGTAGAGAGAGGGGGATTGAGGACAGAAAGCACGGAGTTGAGATGACATGAGCGGAATACGAGAGGAAAGGCAAGCGTGAAGAGAGTGCAGGGGGGAAAAGGAAGGAGAGAATTGCAGAGGAAAGTGAAGGAAGGTGATCACGAGAGTTACTGATATCGACCAGTCTCGCACTAAATACACACAATTAATTGTAGTTTTGTCCTTCAACAATTCCTGCATGGACTGTCACATCAGCACCATGCCCTTCTTACCTTCTGACACTCAATCTGCGTCTTCAACATCTCTTGCTTCTTCTTCCTCATGTCCTGCTGGAGCTTCAACGCCTCCTAGATAAAAAAAAAAAAATAAAAAATGTGGAAAATAACAAATCATATGCCGTTTTGTGGACACTTTCACCCATAGCACCTTACAGTACATGACAGCCTACATTTTAAACATGGGTGGTCCCATTGAGAAACACACGGCTAACCCGTCACTCTCTACCCAGTGAGCTGCACCAGTCCAAATGTACATTCATATCTATGAGAAGGTTGTACGGTTAGTGCACAGCAACATGCCTGCTTCTTCTTGAGGACCTCCTGTGCTTCCAGTGCTTTGGCAGTTTTCCCCAGGCTCTTGGAGGACGACTTGAGGGGTGGCGATGTGTAGGGGCCCTTCTGGGTGGTGGTCAGTGCAGACGCCACCTGAGAGACAGAACAGCACAGTTAAGGTCAACAGGGAGGGCTGCTGGACGGCTGCAGACATGGACGCCAACAGCTCAAACATGAAAATCATATCTTAGGAACAAAGCAAACACATATTTTCCTGTATCCCTCTTACAGTCTGATTTTCTTTAGGGGCATCTGATATTTTGACACTGATAATGGGTTGATAACTTACATACAATCAGGCCTGGACCAAATAGTATTTGCAAATAATTCTTGGTGTTTAAACCTGCTTTAAGCGGGTATGGTTTGCCACACATGATAATGCAATGAGTGCCAGAAAGTTTAGACAATCACAGGAAAATCAAGTGCAAATCAACTGAAAGGCAATTCAATATACTTTACAGCTTACCTGGGTTTACCTACATTCTGTTGAAGCAGTGAGCCTCACCCATCTGGCATTTCAAGCAAAGTTAAAACAAATGCTAATGCTTATTTGCAAGTACATTTTCACCCAAGTCTGGCATCATTTAACACACTCACACACACGCACACACGGAGAGTATAACGTACAGCGACAGGGTCTGTGGTCGGGTGCAGGCTGTCCGGCTTGTTCGCAGCTATTGCCCCGGTCACTCCTGCTAGCCGATGCTTGGGTACAGTCTTGTTCAACACGTAGGCCGCTGGATTGTGCTGCTTGATCGCCTGCGGATAAAATAAAAGAGGAAAAAAATACATCTAATGAGAGACGAGCATGAAAGAGGGGAATGGCTGCAAAATGTTTGTTTCACTAAACTATCTGTTTAACTGTATTTCTGTATTTCTGTACATTTTGATGCTTTGTGGTGTTTAGCTCAGTGGGTAAAGTGTGTTGCTAATTCATGTGTGGTTAGGGGTCACCTATGCTAAAAATGTATGCTCGCATGGTACTGTAAGTTCTGGATAAAAGCCAGTCCATGGAATGGCATGTGTTAAATATAGTGGATCAAGCAGTTTCTGGTCTATGGTGTAAACTAAGACATGGTTTGGTATTTTACATACAGTAAAACACTATGGCAACACATCAGCACTCAATACTAACTTTCCTATTGGTGGCTAGGGATGGGAAGATATAAGATTTTATCGTTTATCGCAATAAAAACACTCAAGATAATTTTATCTTAGTGAATTTCCATTATCGGGATAATCGTGAATATCGTCACGAGCGTCAATATCCTCATGAGTGACTTGAAAAAGCTGTCTAGCTCACTAACGTACAGTCCTATTGATTTTATTTTATTTAAAGAACAGACTCACACAATGTTGCTATTTTTTATTAATTTATTTATCCTTTATTTATGCAGGGGGACCTTATAATTAATGATTACCTTATTTAAGATTGTTTGATTGTTTTTTTGCATTCATTCTGCTGTACCTCTGTCTGTGTGATCTGAAAACAAGTTATTCATTTACTGTGCATTTACAACACATAACTAATTGAACCATGTGAATGCTTGGATATCAGGTTGATAGGTAGATTATTTTTATTAATGGATTTTTTTCTCTCATTGTGATTACCTGCTGGGTGTTGGCGAGAGTCTGAATCTGTCCTTGTTTGTTTTTCACTAAAAAGGATGTTCACAAAAAAACAGATGTGTCCTATGATGCAAAAAAAATATTTGTTTCTTAACAAAATGTAAGGTAAAGTGATTCCAGTATGTTTTAGTGCCATTTTAAGAGTTTTAAGTATATTTTGATGATTATCGGGATAATATCGTGAATCGCAATTATTTTGGCCAGGATAATCGTGACATGAAATTTTCATATCGTCCCATGCCTATTGGTGGCATTCTTCTAATCTGACTGATGTTTGACTGTTTAATTCATAAAAGAGAATATGACTTTCTAAAACAAACTTATTAAACTTGCAAAACTAATGAAATAAATTAGCTTCATATGAGCATGTCTTTAGCTCCCTATACTAACCTTATGCAGGCTGCTGTGCGGCGGCCCCTGCCCGGGGCCCGGCCCGGGCCCCTGGGTCCCTGAGCTCTGCTCCTGCTGCTGAAGGCCCGTGGCGGTGGGTCCGGGCTCGCGGTGCCAGTACACCCGGATGAAGCGGTTGTTGAGAACCGCCTCTGTGCTGGATATGGCCCGCCTGGCCTCCTCGTTTGCTGTGTACTGGATCAATGCCGCCTCTGGGTCTCCTCCAAACACCACCTGGATGGAGAGAGGAGGAGAGCGTGTGTGTGTTTATGTGCCAAAACAAATTAATTTCTCTGCAGATCCTCAAAATTCCACCCTGTATGGACTCGGGCAATGCTGGGCACCGATATCTACTTACCTTTATTTTTTGGCACAAATAAAGTGAACACATTTATAAAAAATAAACATCAAACAAACATACTATGACTTAGCCAAATTTACTCCATCTAGTGGATTAGGCCATAATCCAAAATTGCATGACTGAAATGCAATCGGATAATATTTAAAATATTCCCGCAGTTAAATTTTGTGATCTTGAGAAAGACTCGACTCCCTCTGGTCTTGGCTTGACTGACTACAGCTCTGCCATCTACTCTCCAAGCTGTGCTGAGAGAGAAATGCAGAATGTACACTAGATATGAGTGTGAGGTCCCGTTATGCTTTGTCCTACACCTATTGTTTCAAAACCAATTTAACAAGTCAAATCCCTTGTGCACTTCTTGTATTTGACAAATAAGTGATTCTGAGTGTTCTAGTACTTGTATTACTACTAGTCTTGACTATGTTTCCTTTTTCCAATCGCTTCAACAGTGTAAATCCCAGCCCTCTGGCCTTTCCTCCATGCCTGTTTGGTGCACAGCAGAATACAACACATTTTACTCCGGTTACCTGGATATTGACAATGGTTCCGAACTTGCTGAAGTGCTCATTGAGCTTGGTGATGTTGTTGAGATCGCGGGGGATCTTGCGCACCTCCAGCTTGGTGTTCACATAGTGGTTCCTCTTGGGGAAACTGGGCTTGTGTTGGTTGTTAAAGCTTGGCCTAAAACAGAGAGAGAGAGAGATAAATCATGATGCTACGTACTTAGGCTTGCAGAGGGATTATTTCGAGAGAAAATAATTTTTAAAAAGCAGACAAAGAGAAACAACATCATGCTAATCAACTTTTTGGGCAAGAGTTCGAACAAAGATAGCCAGTGGAATGGAAACCAGATCTATGGTCAGGTGGTTCAAATGTCTGACCCACTACTGGAAGGTTTGCAGTTCCTATCCTGGCCAAGCCATATTACAGTCGTACTTGACAAATGGGACCTGATATCGCTCGACATTCAGCGTTAGTGATGGATTAGGGGTAAACCCTTGCGATGGACTAGCATCTTATCCGTGAGGTGTTTGTGTACACCTGCGTCACACTATAGAAACAAAAGATAAGTTCCTGGCCTATGAGTCACCTTAACAGCGCTAGAAAATAGGGTGAGGCACCAATTAGTTTGATCAAATTTCAACTGGCAACTAGTTTCATCACATTTCTCAAACAAAACAAGAAGCTGTTATGTGCATATAAATATATAAAGTGTCTATCATCAGCCTTAGGTTTCCATGCCATAACGTCATTACTGACACATCCAGAGGGCTGGAGGCAGTAGTCCCTCTCTGGGTCTACAATGGCAAGTCTTAAGTGTCTTCAGCTGCAAACTGTCTCCCTGTGGGTTTATGTTTCTATGAGTGATTCCATCCTAAACTTAAGGTGGTGGTCACTCAGCTTTAAGTGGGCAAACTATAAATATATACATATGAAGGCTTCATTCTAAAACACTGTATATTTCTGCAAATATCTGCAACCTTTTCTGACCGAAACTCGGTCAAAAACACAGATGACTCAACAGAAGCATTTTGTAAACAAAAATCTTAAGATGACTCAAAACCTATGCAGTAAGCCTATCACATGATTGTTATCAAATCTTTTCTAAGTTGTCGAATGCATTACTCTCTAACAGAAGTTGTTATCGCTACCATGAGTATGCTCCATTGCAGATTCAATGTGTTGCGATGAAGGTATCACATGCATTGTTTTTTTTTCTACTTATGCTTTGATAATGCATGCGTTAACTAAAACAAATGTCTTTTTGCCCCATTGTCAGCTCTCTGAAGTTTTTGCAATGAAAACATTTCAACAGGGTACTGGAATTGCAACCGGAACTGGAATTTTTTTGTTGAGACAGTATAACTGAAAACCACATCTAAATCAGTTTCATCTCAATATGTCTGAGCAGGGGATCCTTGCAGAGAACTCTGCACATAGTTTGCAGCAACACAAATGCATTATGGATTAAGCGTGATCTTCGCTTACGAGGCGGCGTCAGTTTTTTCAAATGTAAATATTTTATTTTGGAATGAAACTCTTCAGATGTGGGTGTGTGTCTCTGAAGCCTTACTTATCCATCCAGGGTTTTTTAGTCGGCGGCCCCTCAGCGGTACTGGGTCCCATGGTTCTCTTCCTGCTGTCCTGCTCCGTGTTGAACCGGGACACATTGCTGGCAGGAGTGCTGGTTGGGATGGCAGGCTCTGTCTGGATCACTATGTTGGCAGCTGGGTGGCATACACACAGACACGCACGTAAATCATAATGATAATCAATTTTGTGTATCCGCCACAAAGCTCAACACACATTACTCATCTCAGAAACTCTGCTGCATCTACCTTCTTTTTAATTATGTATGCATTTACTGTTTTCCAAATCACACGGGTTTTATAGGGCTCAGGACTAGTTTGGGCTACACAGCCCAAGGTGAGCAGTGTGTGAGTAGGTGTGTACTTTCTACCTCTGGAGCCTTGTCCTTCTCCTGAGGTGAGTCCGATGAGGTTGGAGCGCTGGCTCTGGACCCGGGGAATGAACTGACGGTACGGGTTACGACCTGCTACGGTCAGGGCAGGGGACTCCGGGTTGTAGCCCTCCGGGTCGTAGTTATCTAGTGGGCAAGAACGAACACACACACACACATATACACACACAGACCTTTAGAAAAAGGAATAGCAAACAGTCTTTGAATGGTCATCAAAATGTCATAAAAAAAAACAACAAAATAAAATAATAATAATAATAATAATAATAATATACATCATAAAATGAAAATATGAAATAAATACGTAAACAGTTCCACATAAATTAAAAAGTGGGTTGGGTTAATGACTTCTTGCAAAAATTAATCTGGAATGAAAGAGTATGAGTATACATTTTTTTTTAAATGATAAACATTGAAATAAACACACAAATGAGCAAATTTTAAGAAAATTACAAAATAGCATAGTTTAGCACCTCGGAGGAACATTGTTGGGAAAACATAGTAAGTTGCTTCATATCCTTAATATAGTGAATATGGAATTAAAGTCTGAATAACACAACCAAATATGTAATGAACTTAAGACCAAGGTGAAAATCTTTCTGAGGGAACTGATTTGTCCCCCCCTCCTTACCTTAATTTATTCACTGAATACCCTTTTAAATAAACTACATTTATTTGCAAAACATCATGAAGAACATTATTATTATCCTGAGCCATAGTGTATTTTAAAAAGAAATGATGTGAACTGAATAATATAGGACCTTTAATTACAGTTGAGACTTTGGCAGTCTTTTGTCTGGGTTGAATTAAGGTCAAATAATTAAAACTAAAACTTTAGTTTGCAAATAACTAAAAATAGACCTAATCCATTTGAACTAAGAATTGACTTTTTAGAATAACTGAAATTATTTATGAACAGGAGTATGGGAAAAGCACTCAACAGAATAAGACTAAGCAAAGTTGATGTTAATCAACTGCTCAGAGCCACTTTTCTCTTAGGTTAATAAACAGTGCTACCCTCTGGTCAAAAGCCGTTACTGCAGCCTGAAGAAATTGCTAGATCACACACACACACACACACACACACACACGCGCACGCACTGCAACGTCACACTGACACCAAACAAAACCAACTACATGAAAAGATGCAGAAAAAAATAAACACAGGCTACTTAAAAGTCCAGAATAAGCAACTTGTCAACTAGTTATAGCAAACTTAAATAAAGAGCACACACTTAACATCTATTTTAATTAACTCTGAACACAAATGAAAACTCAATTCATAATTAAAGGGAAAACATATGAAAAGCCGTGTGCAATATTGCCTCCAAAAGACACAGTCCCAATCTGAATAAGAAAAGCATTGCTGCTTACATTCAGACTGGACATATTGGGGACGAAGAGACACAGATGAGGACGAAGAGGGAGGAGGTGGAGGAGGTGGAGGAGGAGGAGGAGGAAGAGTAGGCGGCAGCCCCACGCCCGGCGGTCCAATAGGAGGAGAAGAAGTGATTGCCGATTGGTGGTTGGGGGTGTCAATCCCACTGGTTGCTATCAGTGGGGGTCCTGAGGGAGACACAAGCCCAAGCTAATGCCTCAGGTATATTGCAGATTTAACATTTAGACCTAAACTTCAACAGCAAGGTCTGGGCTATCATCTGTATTCTGTATTCATCATACGGGTTAAAGGCGACGCAATGGAGGTGGCAGGAAGTGGAAGCACCTGTTCCCTGCAGTGTTTTAACTTCACAATAAAAGCACCTCTTCAAGAACCAGAATAATCAAAAACAACAGGCAGAACAAACCACTTCAATTACAAACTCATAATTAGACTCTAAATTAGACTCCAATGTTTTTAAACCACTATCGCTTTTGTGTTTAATTATGTATGGGAGTGAATTAGTGGTTTGCTTATTAACTTGTGTTCATGCTGAAGCAAGAAAACAAGGGTGCCAAAAACAAAAAGGCGTCAGGAATCATGTGACTGTATGCAGTTAAGAGAATGCTTCCCATGCATCATTTAAGAATTTTGATGCCCGAATTGATATTTTTGAGTGAAACTGTCATCAGTCATTAACATAATAGTCCTCTTTCCAATTTAAGATGCGCCCAAGGGAAATATTAAAGCAAACTTCAACGGTTTCATCATCTGTATTTTAAGTCCAAATTGATTTCTCAGCCACAAACAAGCCTAAACACAAAGGCAAGAGGTAGAAACAGCCAATCACTGATCAATATATTGATTTTTATATATGCATGACACAACTGTGGGAGCTAAAAAGTATATGAACTGGTAAGATAGACTCCACTCATAGCAAATTAGCTCCAAATCCCATTTGTGACCATAGGATGTTCATTTCTCCTGTCTTGTGCTCTTTCAGAACAACTTCTCCAATTTTTTTTTCTTTTTTTTTTAAAATCCTGCTGAATGAGCACATCAATAAATTGTGGAAGATTGAGCTGTAATAAATGTGGTAAAGTTGCTCTGTAATTGTGGAAGTGAAAGGCAGGATGGCATGAAAAGGAATTATCCAGGCCAGCACATCACAGCCTCATGTCAGCACTGGTATGAAAGGACATTTTCTTCCAACACAATGTGACTGGTGGGTGTATAACCCACAATGTAGTCAGTGTATGTTAAGTGAGTGTTTCTGCACTTAGTCACAAGGATTCCTTACTCATTCCTTACTGTTTCTTCTACATTCCTCTCACATTCCTCTCCTAAACTCACCCAACTGTAGAACATTAGAGTGATATGTTCAGTGTGTACCTGTATGTACTGTATGAATACTGTCCATGGTATGTCTTGCTTTGTCTCTTTGTACGAGGCTGTATGTCAGGCCTTTTTTTCTCTGTACCATGTTGTGCGAGGACGAATCGTGAAACTCTGTAAGCTGTCAGTGTCACCAGGACAAATTTATTAACAGTTATTGTATTTAGTGAATTAAGTAATTTTGATAGATGCAGTTTTGGTGAACTGTGCAAAAAAAAAAAAATACTAGCTAGGACACTGAAATTGAAATTACAACCATGAACGATGATCCCCGTTTTCAAAATAAAAATATAGATAAATCAGATAAATCAGCCTCAAGAATTATCAATGTTTTGTCTGATGCCTTGGAATCAGCTATAGATTAAGTATCACTTAACATTAAGGGCTACACCAGAATAAGTGATTTCTGATCAGTCGGGTTTGATCTATGCCTGTTACACCACTCCACACTTATTAACCTACAATAGCAATGATCAGCTGTATCTGTATGGGTGGTGGAGCCAGAAAATGTGTGTAGTCACTTCAAGAGGACCACAAATGAAAGAAAAACCAGGTACAAGAGGTGTGGAGGCAAACATTGTTTTGTCCACTAGCCACAGGGGCTGATGGACACCAACAGTCACCAGCCACTTTCACAGTTTTACTAACCAAATTATTTTAAAATAGGACCTCTGAATGTTAGCTGACCTGCCAAGCTGGCTGCTGCAGTAGATAAACTTGCCAGCCACAGCAAAGCTATACCAGCAGTCGGCTACAGGCTGGTGTTAATTTCCCACATTGCTTGGGGCAAAGTGAAGCATCATGGTATATGTAGGCCCTGTAGACTGACAGCGACCGTTTCCTATTCGCATTTAAAAAGAGATATCCAGTTGCTATAAATTAGCATTTACGCAACAGAGTGGAGCCGCTACTTACCAGTCAAAGGGAAGACGCCAGGTGGTGGCGGCTGGCCGTAGGGGGGCATCGGAGGCATCCTGAGGGTGGGGGGCGGCTCTGTGATGGGGGGCATGGGCAGGCCGGCGGGGGGCATAACGGGCGGGGGCGGGAACGGAATCATGCCAGGTAGGTTCACGTCGTCAACGATGAGAGGGTCGTTGCCGTGGTCAAACGGACAGAGGTCGCCACGGACACAGAACCCTTTCTCTGTGAGAAAGAGATAAAGAGAGAGAGATGGATAGAAACAAACTGTTGAAGACAAAACCAGCAAAACAACAAAAATAAAAAAAAATTAAAAAGTCACATCTTGTTCAAACCCTTTTATGGCAGAACTTATACAATTCAAATCAATATATTTTATAACTTCAGGACACCCTAAAACCAAATATTTTCTACACAAGACCTACATATCCTCTAGGTACTTTTTTCTCCAGGTCCTCTTGAGTATCCATTAGTAATCTGATCCTGCTAAGGGGTTGGCTCCCTGATGATCAAGTACAAGTGAGTCAGGAGAAGAGATGGGGAGTGAAAGAGAGATAAGAATGGAGGAAAGAGCAGGGCGAGACTAGGGTGAGAGAGAGAGAGAGAGAAATAAACAAGAAGATGGACTGTCCAAGTTCAAACCAGCAATGCCTGAGACAGATTATCTAACAGCCTCATTAAGGGACTGGGGTCCCTGGTGGTTGGGTTGAGCACTGTGACAGCTGAGCTGTGTGCTTATGGGACAGCGGGGTATATAAGTATAAAACCCACTGTGTCTCTGTGGAGAGGTGGATGTAAGCCTGCCTGCCTGCCTGCTCTCCTGCCTTTCTCTGGGGACAAGAGAGGGAGCACTAAACAGGAGTCATTAGTGATGAACTAAACAAGGCACTCAACCACCCTCATGGGAAGATAACAGTAGTGTTTATAAAATAGCCAGAGTTAACTTTACAGTTACTCACGTAGCGGTAAGTATTTCCAATTGAACAAAACAAAATTGCTACATCTGCCACGCAACATTTGTTTCAAATGATTTTTTTTAAGTTGAAAGAATGCTGAATGGTTTAGTGTGATACTCATCCAGTTTTTAATACATAGATAATAGCTGCCTACAGCAATAGCTTGTACAATACAAATAGCTATTAAGTCATATCAGGTAAGTGGCTCTGAGATGGAGGGAGGAATCCTTGAGGGAGTGAGGATGGAAGAATGGAAGGGAGGAAAAGCAAGGAAGAAAGGAAGGAAAGACTGCTCTAAAAAGGAAGGAAAAGATTCATTTTGATCAGGTTGTGATGATTGAATCCATTCCTACCATCGTAGTCCCTGCAACGCTGTTTGAGTGATACGCTCTTGTTGTTGAATGGCTTGCTGCTGCCACCATCTTGCCTCTGGTTGCCGTAGTAACCAGACCAGCTGTCTGTGGTGCTATCGGGCAGGTGAGCCGGCGTTGCTACGGGAACACCTCCAGCTACTGAAAGTCCAGCGGAGGAAGAGGAGGAAAACGGGTGCGGGGGGGTGGGCAGGGGCAGGAGAGGGGGTGGATGCTGCTGCTGAGCGGTGGATGTGGTGGAGGAGTTGTAGCCATCAGAATCCTTCCTCTCCGCCTCAAACTTTGACTTGAAGTCTGTTAGAGACAACCAGAAATAGAGACGGATACATTAAAAAAAAGCATGAAAATGTACCACAGTAGAATAGCAGACCACAGCTGAATGGTTAAGACCTACAAGCAAAGTATTGAGGTTTTTTAAACCAACTAAAGCAGCTACTTCTCTCATCACGGCAAAACATTCAGTGTTGAAAATCGACCTTGCAGGTGATGATACGGCCAATTCCAGTCTGTGCGTTTAAATCCCCACTGACGTGTCTGCAACGCTGTCCACATTGTTCCTTTACAGGTAGCGGCTTCAGGCAACACTGACCAAAAATTTCACAGAAAATCATGCAGTTGGCCACATCCAGCCTCTTCACAGTCTCTTCTCGACGGTCCTAAGCACCTCTATGTACTGCACACCCAGGGAAGTCTTAGGCATTGCACTGTGCATCACTAATGTAGTAGTGGTAACAGTAATGCTGCAGCCGCAATAACTAGGCTACACTGGCAGAAAACAAACAGTGAACTGCGCTGACAGAAGCTCCTTCACTCCTGGGTCTGGTCCCTGTGTTGTGTGTGTTTGTGTGTGTGTGTGTGTGTGGGGGGTGGTTTGGCTTTCTCACCTCTGCCTCCTCTGTGCTCCCTGTCCCTGCTCTTCCCTCGGCTGCCGCTCCGGCTGCGGCTGCGGCTCCGGCTGCGGCTGTAGCTCCTCCCGCGGGGGCTCCCCCTGCGACGCTCGTGCCGCTCCCGCTCACGGTGCGCGTCGCCACCGCCGCTGCCGCCGCCGCCTTTCCCGTGGCGCTCGAAGTCACGCCGCTTGCGCTCGTCTCGCCTTCTGTCATCGCGGCTCCTGTGTGGTTGATGAGTTACAGGTAATACATATGAATTAATATTTCATTCAGTATCTATTTCAATAACGGAGTGGGCAGTCCATTTTTTTCTTCATCAGTAGTCAGTAGAGAAGCTGAGAGGGATTTTGGCAGGATTTAATCCTTGGGAAGCAGAGGCAAATATGGGTCCTAATGACTATACATGTATTCATGTGGCCTCGGGCCACATGAATACATATTTATAACTGTGGTCAGAATATATCTTCATAGGTCCATCTAGCAAAATATTTGTGTATTGCACCTGGAAGTAGGAAGTAGTTAACTACTGACCAAAAACAGTAAGATATGACAGCTTTGCATTTGCAGAACTGAGCTGATTTTGTATTTTAGCGTTACAGTTATAGAAAGTATTGTCTGTTTGTTTTTGTTTTAGGTGAGTCAGAGACAAGGGACGGGCTATTGGACACCAGGGCCTTAATCAAGCTAAGGACTCAAGGGAGTTTGTACTCTGAATACTGAACCACAGAAATGTACAATATGATAAGATCCCTGCACAGTGACAGGGAAAACTGTACGTTTATCTAGACGAGGTAATCAAGACCCAACAGAGAGTTGACAGACAAAGTTTTGATGTGGGGAGGGGGAGTTTTCTTGTGTGCTCCATTAGCCCATGTAAAACCATATGGCTAATGTCTGCAAAGAAGAAATTAAGGCCCTGCGTATTTGAAATCTCAACACAAAACCTTAATTAAGGTCTTATACATCTGGCATATCTGAAAAAGTATCTGCATATATATTAGCCTAAGCTTTGTGATTAACCAGAAGTGAAACACACCCCTGGAGCCAGAGCCATACCTGGACTCATTGAAGTCAGAGCGGTTTCTTGGAGGACTTCTCCTCCGCCTGTTTTCTCTCTCCTCCTCCGCTGTTTCAGCCTTGAGGAAAAACACAGTTTCAACTTAAATTCTTCCACTATTTCATGGTTCCCCAACACACTGTATGGAAAGAATAATGGTTATAACTCAAGATATTTGAATATAATAATAATGCTAATAATAATAATAATAATAATCTTTATTTATATAGCACTTTTCTAAAACTGAGTTTACAAAGTGGTTCACAGTAAATACAATAAGACAAGATAAAATAATAAAACAATGGCACCACAAGACGAAAACACAATAAGGTAAAGGAACATAGACAGCAGGCAACATAGGACTAGACAGCACAGGAATTAATAAAAGGGGAAATTAGAAAAATCTGAAAAATCCTTAAAATTTACATAAAAGCCAGTCAATAAAATAATGATATTGTCTTTGTTAGCCCGAGGACGATTAAAACCAGTGCGATCGATATTTAAACATTAAGATAAAGTAAAAAATGTGTCTAATAATACGTCACAAGATATTTATCTTTCTGATGAATGTTTTATCCAAAGCGCCTTACACTACCATGAGTGCACACATTTTAATATGGTTGCTCTCAATGGAAACTGAAGACCTATTGTTTGTGCCATGCTTTACTCACTTACCTACAGAACCACTTTAGAGATGCTTGAATGTGACAAGTCTGACTCATCACAGGCCAGCTATTCATTTACAATGGCCAAATGTAGCCAATAAATTCTTCACTAAGGCTCCTTACCTCCACCTCAGATTTGATGGCCGGTTGTTTGACCTCCTCCTTGGGAGCGTCCTTGGCAGGGGGGTTTCCCAGGTAGTTCTTGGTTGTCAGACATTCAAAGAGTTTATCGACAAATCCTGTTGTCTCTGCAATAAGGCGGTGAATCATATAATTAGGTTTATTCCTTCACTAAAACCAACTTGCTCATTTTCCCTCGGTGAAGAAATCGACCCCGAGGACTAAAGTGTACTGACATTTCTCCTGAATCATTCGCACTACTCTAATGTTTCTCTGCTCTTCTCCACACTACATATAGCCACATTGTAAATATAAAATGAATAAGGAACACAGAAACAGTAAAATAAATAAAATAGGGAAAAGCAGCTCGATAAAAATTGTATATAAAAGCAAGTATATAAATATAAAAACAATTAAACATAGGGAATGAAACAATAGGAAAAGCAACTTAATAAAAGCAATACATAAATGTAAATGTGAAAGTGCACTTTAGGAGGTGATTTTAAAGCATGACAGCCATTTTGTTAGACTGAAATCCAACATGTTATTCCAAAGTCTAGGGGCTCTGATAGTAAAAGTCCTATGGCCTTCAGAGTTAGTTAATTTCCCTGACAGCCCTGCCTCATGATGTTAGTCTGTGCTCCAGCTCAGAAATGGTTAAAGTTTCTGGGGATTTAAATGGTGGCCAGTTTTATCAACCTCCATCGGCAACTGAGGATTTGCAACAACATCGAGTTTTTGTTCCAAAACAGAGATTACGGGCTAGAAAGTGAGTTTCAAAAGCCAGAAACCTGGTGAAGTAATTGTTGAGCCATTGGCATTGATGAGCAACTCTATCAAACCTATGCAGATGTATTATGGTGACTTTGTGCAATGGGACACTAAAATCTAATAAGTAAAACCATTAAATTACCTCAAACAGACAAGGGAAGAAAGCATTAACACTGATGTAATGTCTTAACACCAGTTGAAAGAGTTGGTGCTTCATTTAATACAAGATGAGAAGGGTAAAAGAGGGCTTTCAGGTGATGTAAGACACCCTCTGGTGGCCATATGAGCGGCCTACAGCTCTTGGGCAACAGTGGTTGTAAACAGCTGATTGCATTATTAAAAGTACAACTTGACCATCCAAGACACAATTAATTTCTGTGCTGTTTTGACTAGGAACTGATCACTTCACTTCACTGATACATCTGGGCCCGTAGTTATGACGCAAAAATCAGATTTACTCTTAGGAATCACGCTAAAAGTATGACTAGGACTAAAAATACTCCTACCTCAGCTCAGAGTGGGACTTGAGAGTTAGTTATGAAACTTCCTACACGCACACTCAGCAAGAAGTAGGACTACTCCTATGATGCAAATTTAAATATCAGTGTTTTTCCACAGGTGGCACATTCAAATGGGCTACTTTAGTGGGCACACTGCACAATGTGGCGCACTGAATCTAGAAAATTATTTTGTTGCATCAGTTTAGCGTGGGCTATAATTCTGCAGGTTCAAGGATGGTTTAAATTTGATGCATTTGATAAATCACTCCCAATTTATAACAAATCAATTATTGTTGCTCAGCTGTAGCATGTGCCACCACCTCAGACAACCAATCACCTCGTGCTTAAAAAGACTGCACAAGATCTAGACGTAGATGGAGAGATGACATCCCAGATAAGGTCAGTCATAACAAGCATTCCATTTCGATCAAGTCAATATCTTTTAATAAGCTCTGTGTTGTCATGCACATGCACAAACATTCCCAGCACGTCCTTCCTTCCACAGAACGTGCATGCATGTCGTCTCAACGCCATCTGCTGGGATGGGTTAGGACACCTCTCTCCTATATTCTGGTGGAGATAGGAGCTCTTTCCTAAGAAAGGAATGTTGATAACATGCTCCCACTCCTAGGCGTAAAAGTAGGGCCATATTTGCGTCACTCTGAGAATTTCCAGCCTGTTTGGACCGATTTCCTACTCTGAAATGTTTGATACCGAGAGGCCCTGATCAATTTTTTGTTTAGATAATGCCAGCTTGTTAGATGACAAATTATAGTATCTGGCCAGATCATTGTCTTGTTGTTAACACATCTGATTTGCAGCCAACGTGTCTAGTAGAAGCTAGCAGTAGTAATGGCTAGTGGTTCTATGTTAATAACTTTAACACCATTTGCTTTGCTAAATTTGTATTAGATAGCTAAGTTTAGGTTAATGGAGCTGACTCTTCTCAAGCTACAACTTGTAGTGTTTTGGAGCAGAGACTAGAGCAAAAGACAAGGCAGTTTCCTGTGTCACAGTTAGCCTCCCTAAAATTAGAAGCAAATCTGCCTCATCAGACTGTTTACTCTTTATTTATGTTACTGAATGGACCTACATCCATGCCAATCTATATCTTATTTTTATTTATATATCAATACCCTTTCAGATATATTTATTTTTCTAGCCTGGTTGTTATATATTTAGCCCTTATTTGCAGATAGCCAATTCTCTAATGGACCTCCATGATGCTGCCAGTTGTGGTTGCTAGGAGATTTGGGACTCGACTGCAAGCCACTACTGACTGTGGGATGTAGGAAGAAAGTTAGACAGATGAGTTTCTCCAGTTCACTGTATGATGGACTGCACAACTTTCTTGATCTACAACAATATTTGATATCTAGCAAAAATTGCATCTACATTCATTGACATTGGAAAACAAACTTTGTGTGGAGACTATACCTTTCTGTAGGAAGACATCGAGTTGATCAGCACAGAGTGCTTTCAGCTCTTTCTCCGGTTTGTCCTTCTTCACAAGGGCCACAACATAGTTGGCTAATGCAGATGGGTCAGCATCACATCTGCAGGTTAACACAAATTTCACAGATTTATTATCAATTCCAGCTACACAGTGTCTTAGTTCAGCAGAGATAATGCAACAGGAAAAGCCAAACCATTTAATGACGAGAGAGACAGAGAGGGAGGGAGAGAGAGAGAGAGAGAGAGAGAGAGAGAGAGAGAGAGAGAGAGAGAGAGAGAGAGAGAATTCAAATCTACCTCACCAGTCCACTAAACAAGCAAGACTAAACAAAATGGGATCAACACCCAACTGAAACCCTGCATACTTAATTCTGCAGTTATACTTAGAGTGGAAAAGAAGACCCCTTACAATAAGAGTTGGGCCAATAATGATTACTAATAAACATTCAGAAACAAGCCATCAAATTGTATAACCACTTGAAAGCAAGCAACCCTAACACATAACATTACAAAGCCTCACATGCCAAGAAATAAGCGGTAAGATAGTCCAGGGGCTATTAACACGAACATCTAGCAGCCACACCAAGCCCCAGGAAAGCACTCTGACAACTCCCAACCCAATTATGAGCAAACAAAAAGAAAACTATTTCAAATATTGGGAGGACACTGTAAACTCTCAAAACAAACTTCAATGCAATGTGACCTTAAACAACTAGTACACAGTGGCAGATTACCTGATAACTGTACCTGACGGAAATCTAAGGAAAACACTAAACAGGTACAGACTCAGTAATCACAACTAAGCCATTGAAAAGGGCAGGCATCAGAAAACATGTCTCCCCTAAAGAGGCCAAAATTTGTGATCAATCTGAGATTAATGTGTCTGAAACAGAGTTGCATTTCCCAACTACATGTGAGAAATATAAAGGTGTAAGAGAGAAACACTTGTGTAAATTTGAAGCAACCAAAGCCTCCTCAATGGGCATCCAGAACCTCCCAGATGAAGCAAAACACCTCTTTTTATTGAGAGAGAGCAGGGAGCTGCACCCTGGCAGCACTTTATACTACATAACATGAGAGACTTTTACTGCATTACCTAAACAACCAGTGTCTATGTGTCACAGCATCTATTGCATTCAACATCTCTACTTGTAATAACTTTGTCAACTCCTCATTCGCTCACTACAAGTTGGATTCAACAATGATTCTATACACCTGTTTTGATAACATAAGTGTCCTCTTGTTATGCTAATAAGGCATTTTTGAATTTTGAATTTGAGAGAAAGAGGGACAGAGATAATATGTGTGTATGGGTGTGTAACTATGGTAACTCAAAACAAATAAACAACACAGTTAAGTTAACCTATTAAAAAGTCTCTAGTGCGTTAAGCTTCTATATAATTCAATAAAGTACATAGTAATATGCCCATGGATTCAGTAAGTGATAGCATGTAAGTTAGGCTATCTGTTGCAGCTAGCTAGCTGGCTACAGAAGTGTGATAAAGTTACGTTAACGCTGGCTAACTACATGTCTAACTACCCTGAAGATCACGGTGCGACAAACATAACGGCAATGACAAACTACACCGTGTGCAAATACCATTTCTTAAGTTAGTGAAAAGTCAGGCTGCCTCTCTTTGCCATAAAGCAGCAAGCTAGCGGCCATGGTGGCTAACTCGTGCAAGAATTTGCCATCAGATGCGAGTAAGCCCCATAGATAGTCTAACCCACTGGCTAGCTAGCATGCAAGCTAAATGTCATTTCAATTCATCACTCACATTGGCTCCAGGAGTTTTGCCAGCCACGACTTCAAGGCTTCCACATTGTCTATGATCATCGTGAGAAAGACTATAATACTGTCTATAAAATGAAAGTGCGTTTTAATAATCCTACTTTCATCGTCTATAAATTTATAAGCTTTAGGCCTTCTCTCTCTCTTCACTTGCAGGTCGGACAATGTGTTTTACGGCATGGCAACACAAACGGCGTTGTCGCAACGCAAGCCTGACGATGACGGTGGCAATCATGTACCTAGGTCCCTAATTGAATCATCATTCATTTATGAATATCATATCAGCATCACACCAGTTATGTATTAAAACATATTAATTAATATCCAAATGATTACTGCATAAACCGAGGTTCTAGTTGGCCAGATATCTACACAGTATGGTGTTTGAGAAGCTCTATACACACTACATTTCCCAGAAAACAATGCGCACGAGTTTGCGGTAGGTGTCATCAGCCGAGGCACCGGTGGCGTGGGTTTCCCTTGTCAAATTCACAACTATCTCTGCTGTTTCTTGTGATTAAATAACAGGATAGTAGCTCATCGTTTGAATCAAAATGACGGTAGGTTCAGACTGCTAACTATATCTAATTTGCCTGCAGTTTAGGATGGTTACTGACGGTTAAGAAACATTGCACAACGTTATACCACATTACATTAACTTATTAGCTAAGTTAGCTAACGTTAGCTAGCTGTCGAGCCAACTGCAGAAATGGACTTGAAAGAAATCTGACTCAGCTGGACAGGAGATAGCAGCTGTTTTCTTGTAAAGCTACATAAAGCAGAGCATGTGTGTATCTGTAAGTGACTGAATGTTTTTTAGACATGGTTAGGAAAATGCTATTCTATTGTACTCTATTCCATCCTTATCCTATATTCTATTATGTTCTGTTGTATTGTCAGACAGTGCTATTCTCATTAAGTAGGTTTTGAAATGAATTCAGCTCACCTGCAGCCACTACTAGAATGAAATGGGCTTGTGGGATAGTAACATCATATCCTGTGTATTGATAAGTGCTATTGAACTAAACACTTACCATCTTGCTTACCATTGTATTGTTCTAGGAGCGGAAGGGAACAGCGAAGTTGGACTTTCTGAGAAAGATTGAGCTAGACATCCAGCAGAAATGGGAGAAGGAGAGGGCATTCGACTGCGATGCACCGACGACTATTGGGGAAAGCACCAAGTAAGTGGCTGTCTCTGCTGCCCATGCTTGTTATCATCGAGAGGAGACTAACTGCACTGTTTGTGAAGGATCTCATACTCCTTTACACTCCTTACACACGACCTGGGAATTTTTCAGTATGCTGATCCGGGTCCATCTTGTGTAGGAGGAAATTCACACCGAGTCTCATACACAGGAATGTCCCATGTCACTATCATTGGCATCAAACCTGCACACATGATCACTTCTCTCTTCTCCATGCAGCTATGAGCACACGATGTTGTAAAATATCATAGTTTCTCTGTTGTCGACACTGTAATGTCTATACAGCATTCTCATGCGTCAGAAAAACAAGCCAAGCAGGTGTGACCCCACAACAAGAGTTAAGAAGCACTGAGCTTCCACGCCAAGCAGAACAGAGTAGTTTTCTGGGGTTGACTTACCTGGGGCGAACCTTTCATACTAATGGTCGACCCATGTATTTCCCAGTTCACTAGTCCAGTTATGAAAGGGGTATCAGATATCAGCCCTTGTTGGTCTGAAATACATATTTTGTTTCATTGTTCTTTGTCTCTTCCAGCAAAAACAAGTACCTTGTCACCTTCCCCTACCCTTACATGAATGGCAGACTGCACCTTGGCCACACATTCAGCTTGTCAAAGTGTGAGGTAAGTTCGCATACAGAATCAGAATTAGAATCAGAATCAGAAACTTTTATTCGCCAAGTACAATGTACAAGGTAGACAGAGACAGATGGTGAGAAACTAACTTCTCCATCCAGCAGCAATGATAGCTACCTGGTACAGATGCAAATGTTCAACTCAACTCAACCTAATTTAATTTCTTACCTGGTGTACAGGGAGATTTGCCTGGAGGGAATAAACTGCACTTCGCTGTGATAGTTCATGCATTGTGGCTCTCGTAGAGTCTTATGTGTAGTTGATCCAAGTCTGTATTATACATTTTTCCTCTGCAGTTTGCTGTTGGTTACCAGCGTTTGAAAGGGAAGCAATGCCTCTTCCCATTCGGGCTGCACTGCACAGGAATGCCCATCAAAGTGAGTGTCTCTTTCAATCCATCGCAGAATTTCTGCGTGTGTATTTGCAATGACAAACAGAGGTGAGAGATAATTTAGGAATTTCAGGTAATTATAGGCGTTGCCATTAAGCGTAAATCAGCGTGGATTCTTTTTGTGGACCTATGAACTATGTAGTCTTCTCATTCTGTGTTCACCAAACATAATATGCAAATTGTCATCAATTACATGCTTTTCTTAATTGACCTGCCTAGTTATAGATAGAACAACTATTGGCATTATAACAGTGATGCAAGGATCACTAGAATCAGAAGTTGGAATTTTGCTGGTATTCTGCTTTTTAACATTGACTAGTTAATCTTCCGAGGTTGATTAGGCTGCGGCCACACTGATTCTTTGTCTGTCTATCTCTGTTCATTTCAATTCATTTTCAATAAGAGCTGTCCGTTGCCCAGACAGGGCTGATGACGTGTCCGTTTTCATCCGTTTTGACGGACAGAAAGTTCAACCCAGTTTAACTTTTTCTGGACGCACAGATTTGTCACCATCCATTCAGCCAATCAGAGGCATTCCTATGTTTGTTTTGGAAAAAATAGCGGCGAACACAGAGACAACGGTACAACCAAAACAAAGATAAAAAGCAGATAGAAAGCAGTCATAACATTGAGATAATTGTAGGTTTTCCAGTTCAGTTTCTTATTTAATTTATACTGTATAGTCTGTTTCTTCTTTTTTCTATGAAGTAGCACGTTACGCGTTATGAACAGAACTTTACTGTCCTGTACTTCTGCCTCGCCCACCATGTTGACGTTCCAAAACAAATCAATGGACAGAAATCTATCCGTCAATAATTTGTCTGTTTTCTGATGGATCAGTGTGGCCGGCGCCTTAGTGGGATGGAGGTGTACGGCAGTCAAATACCTCCCCATTTGCCAAACCCTGCTGACTCCCCTGCCATCCCTCTTTTCTACTATTCATACATCTAACTGTTTATCCCCCAGGCCTGTGCAGACAAGCTGAAGAGGGAGATGGAGCTGTATGGAAACCCTCCGCAGTTCCCAGACGAGGAGGAAGAAGAGGAGGAGAAGCCCACGGTGTCCGATGAAATCATCATCAAGGACAAGGCGAAGGGCAAGAAGGTCAGATTTTGGCTGCATGCATCAGCCAGTGTAAAATAGGATTTGCTGATATTTTTTATGCTTCTTTACAACTTACTTAGGATGGATGGCATTTGCCACATAGGAAAATACAACGAGTGCTATGGGTCAGTTTGGTATATGTTTTTTACGTGACACTTTCTGAATTTTATGACATCAGGTAAACCCCACAAATGCTAAGAATTCCTTACAAATGAACTATGAATGTCTTTGTTATGTAAGTGTCTGTCTTATGAATTGCCCCCCTGCTTTCTTATACACATACCAATTCATTCAGCATCCACACAGGTATTTCCATTTACAATATCCTCAACTCTCTTCTTCTTTTTTTTCCTCTGTTAGAGTAAAGCAGTAGCTAAATCTGGGGGCTCCAAGTTCCAGTGGGACATCATGAAGTCTCTGGGTCTGAATGACCAGGAGATTGTCAGTTTTGCCAACGCTGAACACTGGCTGGAGTACTTTCCTCCCCTAGCTGTCAAAGACCTCAAACTGATGGGTGTCAAGGTAAATTATTCTAGTAATCCAACTCTAGAAAACTACAGTCTTTTCCTTGTTTTGTTTCTGTGTTCTTGCCTCTGCGACCTGTCACACAATGAAAGATGGGGAGTGAATGTATGCATTAAGTCACAATGCTTTTGTTTGTAGATACAAAGATTTATAGGAGTTGGGGGATACAAGAGTTAACTGTTGTCACATATGTCACTTGATAACCTTTCCCTCTGACATCCAAGCCAGGCTCACCATGGTTTATTGGCACGAGGGATAGTTGGATCACATCCTTTTGTTTTGTTAAATTGTGCCTTTCCCTCTCATCTAAACCATAGTGTTTTACCTCACACCTCACAGGTGGACTGGAGGCGTTCGTTCATCACCACAGATGTGAACCCCTTCTACGACTCCTTCGTTAGGTGGCAGTTCATCACACTGAAGGAGAGGAAGAAGATCAACTTTGGCAAAAGGTGAGATGGTGAAGAGAGTTCTTCTGATGCCGGTTCACTAGTTAGGTGAGGAAAGGAGGAGGGTGAGGAAAGGAGTGAGGAGGATATCCCACCAGAATTGACTTTTAGGTTATTATTCTGCAAAAATAGAAATTTTCCTTAAATTTCCTACGGTTTGTCTGATTCCTTATACTGTATCTTAGTTGCTATCAAGGTAGACTGAACTGTGTTGCCTGAGATGGTGAACCAATATTTCCTATACCACTATATAAGACATTTAGAACGATGAGGAAAAAAAGCAAGTGGTGATTTTTAATGTAGACATGGGCACATGGCATTTGTAGTACATTGTAACTCTCACCGACTCCCTGCAGGTATACCATCTACTCCCCCAAGGATGGACAGCCTTGCATGGACCATGACAGGCAGACAGGAGAGGTACAGTTGTCTGACTAACTGTAACTGCACTTTATATAGTTCAGAAATGTGTGGAAATGTTTTTGCGACCACAGCCATTTTTGCTAAATCTCCAATTATAGCAAATGAGGATTGCATGATAATGGCTAAAATAATAATCTTGATTATTTTGTTAGATATTGTGATTATGATAATTAACCACAATTATCTATCTCAATGATTTGAGGAACAAATTATTTGATTGCACTTTTTGCATCTTATATCATTATTATCAGATTTCATTATTTCAACTACAGCAGACAATCTAAACAAAATGAAATGTTTCAGTATTGCTGACATTCCAATATTATACGATCATTATTTGTGGAAAATAAATTTGGGATATATGATTATACATCAGTAATAATTGTGCAGTCCTACTGCAAATATTGTAAGAGCACTAACATCTTATTTAAAGCACTCATCAACCATGGGATCATTAGTGATTTTTATTTGACTTACAGTTTTTGCCAATGCTTGCATGGTTACCACAATTTACCACAGAACATGCCACTGATTTGCATTTCTTACAGAAGCTAGTACAAAATCAAGAACCTTTAATTGCAATGACAGAAAACCAGCAAAATCCCTGAGAGGCTGTCTCTTATTTTGAATTAATCTCACTAGAGAGGAGAATTAAACACTTTTAACCCCATTTACAGGGAGTTGGGCCACAGGAGTACACTCTCATCAAGATGAAGATTGTTGAACCATACCCAGCAAAACTCAAGTCCAAAGTCTTTTATAGCAGGTAACAAATTCTGACTGTTGTTTTTTTCTGCGAGTAACTCATGTTAGGAAGGATAATGCTGTGTGAAAGAAGTATTGCATGTAGTTAAGTTTATTTCTCATGTTAATAAACACTAACTATAGATTTGAAACAGCATTACAGTATTGGTACTGTCCCTCTCCTCAGTGGCTTGAAAGGCAAGAACATCTACCTGGTGGCAGCCACTCTGAGACCAGAGACCATGTTCGGCCAGACCAACTGCTGGGTGAGACCGGACATGAAGTACATAGCCTTTGAGACGGCCAACGGAGACATCTTCATCAGCACCAGGAGGTCTGCCAGGAACATGTCCTTCCAGGGCTTCACCAAGGAGAATGGAGCGGTGCCAGTGGTCATGGAAATACTGGGACAGGTACTGCATTTGTTGTTAACCTTTTGCTTTGAGTATGCGTTCAACGTAACAGCACCTGAGTGATGATAAGAGTGGGGGGAGGTGGCGCGAACTATAGAGTCCCACACACCTTGCCTGATATTCAGACTGAATGGCCATTTTGTTTTCAACTTCATTATTCAGTCTGAAATTCAGACTTATTTAAAAGAGGGGTGTTCTGCAATTTGTTGCCAAGCACTGAGTCCTCTGGGATTGGTTTATCCCATAGCCAATCTTACGAAAACGGATGCTGATTGGCAGATTTTTATTCAGCGAAACCACCGTCAATGGAAGCGATTCCAGACTGAAGCTTTTCGAAGGCAAACTAGGCTGGACTATTAGCTGTTAAGTTTTAAATTGTGGTGAACCATGATGGTTCTGCTATAAATTATATACAATAAAATAACGTTGAATCGTGAAGTCACCTACTCAAAATTATCCTCCACATCGCTTGAGCTGCACTTGGGCTACTGTTTTACGGCGCCAGTATGCACAAATATATAGATTTTGAATTGCCATAATGACTATTATGGGTGTGAATCTTGTGGGACCCCGATTCCAGTGCCTGAAGTCCAACAGCAGTGTTTCCCTATAAAATGTAGCCAGGATATTTTTGAGGTTTATGCCTCTAGATGACACTTGAGTCTTTCAATAAGGGAAGTTACCAAAAAGCTCATGATGTCATGTCAAATGATGATGCAATTACGCCTTTGTTTAATTCAGAATAAGGCTATTATCAATTTAGGTGCTGATCAAAAAAATTCAAGCAGTGTTACAGGAATAACATTTTCAAAATATTTTTTATATTGACTTTGGCGGTGTAAGAGGCAAATATGTAGAGCAGGATAGTTGGATGGACTAATGATTATGGCACAAATGGCCTGTAAAACAGACTCAATAATGGGGAATAAGTGAAAAAACAGGAAAACTGCAGAAATCCTGATTTTTACAGTCGGATTTCTGCTTCACTTTTAGTGAAGGAACACTGGTGCAACCCTGGCTCTAAATTTGTTTTGTTTTCTCTCCCTCTAGGATATTCTAGGTTGCGCCCTGAGTGCCCCTCTGACCTCCTATAAGACCATCTACGCTCTGCCCATGCTCACCATCAAGGAGGACAAAGGTACGAGTCAAGAAATGTCAAGAGCGAAGAGATACATTGCGCAGAACACACTCACAAATCTCTGGAGAGCTGCAGCTGTTTGATTTCTATTGATTTTGTGGGCAGCAAGTTGCCAGGTTGGTTAGAGAAGCATCCTAGTTCTTTGAAAGGCTTGTGCTCCGGTGCCAGCATTGCCTACAACTGTCAAAGTGCATTATTCTCTTTTTATATGTGTCAATCTGAACTGTACTGAAATCTAGCTTGCAGTAGCTGAATACTGCAATAAAATGCAATAGACAGATACTTGGAATTTGTCATTGTGTTTATCTGTGTAAAAAAAAAAAAACCTCCCAGATATACATACTGTAGATTCCATTGCTTTAGGTATTACTTCTGCAAAGCATCTGCACTGTGCTTTATCTCTCCTTCCTCCTCCTCTTAAATCTTCTTGGTAGGGCCTCAGGTAAAATATTGGGATGTCTCAAAATAGCAGGCCAAGGTCGATATAGAATTTCAAAAGTATTGCGCTCTGAAGTCAAAGGATAGAGGTAATGGCTGCTGATGTTTGGCCTGAGGGAAAACAATTTCAAACACACACACAAAATTCATCCAAATGTGCTCAGAATGCCTCTATTTTCTTATGAGTCAGTACTGTGTGTTATTCTGGTCTGTGTCGCTTCAGGGGCGTAGTTTGTCTGTTTGCATTTATGTGTGTGTCTGTTGGTGAGTTTTCGTGAATCGTCTTGGCTAAATTGAAATGTCAGAATTCAAATATGAATGACTCCGCTGTGTCCTGTGGCTGTCATCCTGTTTTTTTAGGGCTGTGGAGAGTAATGAGAGAGGCTGACCTAATAACAGGGTGGACTGGGGGCATTCGGGAAAAGTTTTTAGATTGTGTTTGTTCTTCCCTTCTTCAAGAACAACTGTCAAGGTGCTCTTAGCCCTCAGTGGCTCCTGTGCTGCTGTTCAGTGTCCAATGGGCAGATCCCAGGTGTGCGTGTGTGTAATGTGAAGCAGGGTGTTACTGAAAAAGAGCATGCGTGCTCAGCAAAACCCTGTCCTGGATAAGTAATTAAAGTTTTGTATGCGTTGTCCTCTCTTGGCTTCGTTTTCCTCAGGTACTGGAGTCGTAACCAGTGTGCCTTCTGATGCTCCTGATGACATCGCTGCCCTCAGGGACATCAAGAAGAAACAGGTTTGGTTATACGCCTACGATTATACAAAGTTCTGCAATGCTACCATTGAAGTAGCTTGTGTTCCCACGAATAAGTCCGTGCTGCATAGAAATATGGAAAAAGACCCCATATGAAACTTCAAATTCAGAGTAGAAAAGAACATTTTCAATTGCTTTAACAATTCTCTGAAATTAGTTTTCTGTGTTCATTTTTTTTTAAGATTCAGGTACACTAAGAACCTGACTCTTGAGGAAAAAATGTCACTGTAGATGTCTCTGCTATTGGATTGTTTGCTTATGTCCTACTATACTCGTATTATTGGATTACCATTTCATCCTCAGGCTGTAGCTTGTCCTCTTCCTCATTTTGATGCTCTTTTTGATAGACACATGTACTGTATTTTGCAATGTTAATGTTAACTGCCAATTGATGCTCCTCTTTCCAAAAGGCCCTGAGAGAGAAGTATGGAATTGAAGACAAGATGGTGTTGCCCTTTGAGCCGGTAAGCTGATATCCTGAAGTCAGTTTGATTTCAGTCATGTTGAATTTAACCCACCTGGTTCCCTGTGTCCATTTTAGTAAAAAGACACAAAAAAATGACACAAATTCAGTCTGAGTTGTCAAATTCAGGCCTTAATGTGTGTGTATATTTGTGTGTATGTATACACCAGGTCCCCATCATTGAGATCCCGGGTTACGGGAACCTGTCTGCTCCTCTGGTGTGTGATGAGCTGAAGATCCAGAGCCAGAACGACAGAGAGAAGCTGGCGGAGGCCAAGGAGAAGGTCTACCTCAAGGGATTCTATGAGGGGGTGAGTCTCCTTACTAACTGCTGAGTCATGATCACCAGGACTCCCTCTGCAAACCCTCTGTGGTTTGTCCCTTTTCTGTTTGATCTCCCAAGCACAAAATAAGTGATCTTCAACGTAAAACTACAATAATTTATTTATAGTGTCGTTAGCTGTTGGCTGTTGCCCTTAGACAATTATAATGTTAGCAGGAATAAAGAGAGAGTGGTAGCGTGATTAATGAGTTAGCTGTATCCCATAAGTACCTGGATGGCCAGTGTGTATCATTATTATACTATTATTAATGGTATTCCTCTCTACTCAGATCATGCTGGTTGATGGCTACAAAGGGCAAAAGGTCCAGGATGTGAAGAAGCCCATCCAGAAGATGATGGTGGAGAAGGTACAACCCGCTGCTTTGTCAAATTTGTTTAGTAACTCTTCAAAAACGTGTAAACGTGTCTTTGAATTTTGACTTTATCCTTGAGTGTATTTGCCGTTTTCGAAGAGTCTGTGCATGGTTTTCTTTGTACTGGCCTTTTTACAGTCAGCCGTACATGCTGTGTACGATAGGAGTTTACATTTTGATTTATATGGAGGTGTAACGATGCGGCCTGGGCGTTCCTCTCTCTCACAGGGCGAGGCCATGATCTACATGGAGCCAGAAAAGCAGGTTATGTCGCGTTCAGCTGACGAGTGCGTGGTGGCCCTCTGTGACCAGTGGTGAGCGCTGCATGAGTTATCATCACTCGAACCTTTTTTACCATTTGAAGTTAACGTCTTAGATCAGTTTTTAAAGGATTTATCTGAAATTACTTACTGTTTTTGTTGGAATAGAAATGGAGAGAAGTTATTTGACCTGATTGGAGGGATATGGATGAAGCTACATAGTTTTGAGACAGAAATTGCATTGATTCTTTTCTGCAAAAAAGTGAGCTGTAAAGGAATAGAAGTGAACTTGGTTGTTTTCTCTTGCGAGTCGACTTTTCTTGTTAAATGGGTTCACTTCATCCTGGTCACAAAACCTTTCACAAAGTGATGACAAAGTCAACTGAAACGGAATAGAAATAATATGTCTTTTCCAGGACAGAATATCTGATGCCAAAGTTTGCAGTAGTGTATACAGTCTATGACAAGCAATTTACTAATATTTTATTCAGCCTGCAATGTTTCCGGCTACCTTTGAATATTTAGACTGCGTTGTTACCGGTCTTCCAGGTATCTGGACTACGGGGATGCAGAGTGGAAGCAGCAGGCCAATGAAGCCCTCAAGTCTTTGGAGACGTAAGACCCTGACCTCTGTCAAACTGTATCCCTTGTTTTGTCATATTTTGCATTGTGTGTGTGTGTACTACAGGGTTCCTATGCAGGAAAAGTATGGAGACAAAATTGTATTATTTCCACATCTTTAAATTTTTGTTACAGGCATAACAAGTCTGGAAAAGTCTGACAAAATGTTATTGATGTACAACTGCCTGTTATACAATGTTGTAAACACACTGTCATAGTATATATTGTGATACTTGTTGGATGTTTATGGAGAGTAATCTTATGCTGCAGAATGAACTGGGCTAGTTGATAGTCATATAGCCTTGCCACTATCACATTGAAAACTGACAATTTTAAGTGGAGAATTTTGAAATGGAACCCTGACTTGTGTATAGTGATAAATGAGCGCTGCAAGGTCTAGATTAAATTTAATAAAATACTTCTAACTACTTCGGCTGCTATTATCTATTATGAAATGAAGCGTCCCTTTGCTCTGCTTTGGTAAACTGACTCTCGGCATTATATTCCCTCTGTACAACACTATGCAGGTTCTGTGAGGAGACCAGGAAAAACTTTGAGGCAACTTTGGCCTGGCTGCAGGAGCATGCCTGCTCTCGCACCTACGGCCTTGGTGAGTGTGTGTGTGTGTGTGTGTGTGTGTGTGAGAATGTCAGGACTGTATGACCTACGTAACAGAGTGTTGCAGATTTTGGTTAATGAAGGTAGGGAGATGGGAGGATGGGAGATGGGTGTTGATTCATTTGGTTTGGTTCTCTGGTGTGACAAATGTTTTTGAGTTTCCCATTTTGACATTGAATCAAAGTGAAAGAAAGAGATGCTGCTTCAGTGACAAGACGCATGATCCAAATGACATGCTCTCTAGTCTGAAGTCCTGACATCATTTGTGTTTTTTTTGGTTTTGTTTTTAACCTTTCCACTGCACTGCCAAGAAGTTGACATCAGCACAGATTTCCATGATATTGGCTATTGACAGTGCGGGTGACAAACACAATCTTGGTTTTGTTGCAGTATCTGTCATTTGGCTCTAACATCCTGTTCTCTCCCAAGAGGAATGTCACTTCTTGTGCTGATATTATATTTACCCCCACAGAATATGAATTAGATGTAGAGCTTTTTGGACCGGTGCACGACTGATCTCTGTGGACTATAGATGGAGACAGAGGACTGGTGATAAAGCAGCTAGCAGCAGTCTGTGTCTTTCTGTTTATACAGGAATAGATGCACACTAAAGGCCAGCTGGCATACATGTGCTCCTTCTAGGCCAGTTATAGACTCCTGCTGTGTAGAAATCTCCCCACACATTTTCATAATATGAAACACCGAGTCTCACTAACCAGCATGCCACAGGGACTGTCAAAACCTATTCAGAGATGTTTCCATAAAGCTCAGGTTGCACTCATTCCTTTCACTCCTGTGCCACTCATAGATGCAGTCCATATTGATATATTTTTAGCATGGCGCCGTCATTGAAAGCTCAAATTAAATATGTATTTTGTTTTATATGACTTCAGAGAAAATATTTGTAGGTTGTGTTTTTTTCTTTTCATTGACAGAAATCTAAGAATGGTAGATGGAAACTCGACACCAATAATAAAGTAAATAATGGGAGGCGTAGTGGTAGTTCAGCTTGCAAATTGCCTGGTGCATTTGAGACTGCATTAATATTGCATCTTTTTTTAACCAGTTTTCTGTTGGTCTTTGGTGTAAAAGTTATCAAAAATAAGAATAATTTTGTGAAAGGTGTGCTTAATGAGTAAAATAAGAACTGAAGTTGCTAGTGTCAGTCAAGACAGCAGGATAGCCACTTGTCATATACAGATTCTCAAGGACCAGTTTGCCTCTCTCTCTCTCTCTCTCTCCCTCTCCCCCTCCCTCCCTGTGTTCCTCCTGGTTGCTATAGGAACGCGGCTGCCTTGGGACGAGCAGTGGTTGATTGAGTCGCTATCGGACTCGACCATCTACATGGCTTACTACACTGTAGCCCACCTCCTCCAGGGAGGCGTGCTCAGCGGGCAGGGACCCTCGCCTCTGGGTATCAAGTACGGACACAATGCACAGACATACATGCATGCACATCAGAATACACAAGGATTGAGCCATAAACAAACACACTCCCTCCATCCCTCCCTCTCCTCCGTCTCCCTCTCTTCCCTCTCTGTCTACCATCCAGCCACCACAGACCTGCTGCACCTCAGGGAGAAAAGTCTCCGATTTAACAACCAAACTTAATCAACATTTCCAATGACAAGTGGTGCATTTCAGAAACTATTTTTTTAAAAAGTCAATTCGTTGCTCAGTATTCATCAGACTGCCTAAAAAGGCATTCAGCGACAAGTGCTGCATTTCAGAAACTGTTTAAAAAAAAAAAATCAATTCATAGTTCAATATTCATCTAAGTACCCTAAGAATCTACTACTTAACAATGAGGTAAAATGGCAGCAAAGTAAAGTGAAACACACTGAGCAAACACTGCAGTACACACACACACACACACACACACACACAAGCCACAAGCAATTAATGTAATCTCAATTTGTAACGTGCAATAATACAATAATCTCTTTCCTCATCTCCTCCTCCATCTCACTGTCTCTCTCTTTCTCTCTAACCTTGACCATTCCTGTCTTTTTCTTTCTCTCTCCCACAGGCCAGAGCAGATGACCAGGGAAGTGTGGGACTTCATCTTCTTTAAGACGTCTCCTTTCCCGAAGACAAACATCCCTAAGGAGCACCTGCAGAAGCTGAGGAGGGAGTTTGAGTATTGGTACCCGGTGGACGTCCGCGTATCTGGCAAAGACCTGGTGCCAAACCACCTGTCTTACTACCTGTACAACCATGTGGCCATGTGGCCTAAAGACAAGTGAGTCTGCTGACTTGACTGACTGATACTGACAGTAAGAGTGAACAAATGAGGGGGTGCGAGGTGTGTGTGTCCCTGTACTCTTCTTTGTGAGAACCTATTTGAACTTTAGGTTAGGATTTTAGGATTAAGTTTAGGTTAATTAGGATTTGAATGTAGTCCGTGGATGGTCCTCATGAGGATAAAAGTACAAGGATGTGTGTGTGTGTGTGTTTGTTGGGGATGTAGTTGTAGTAAACCTGCCTAAAGTCAGTTTTTTCACCTTTTTTATTTGCAGAATAAGAGAAAAAGAGTTTACCCACCTTTTTTATGCTAACAAAAATCTTTCTGCTGTAAATTCACAGTATGTTAGTAAGTAGTGTCAAATTGATGTAAGTTCTATGAGGATTAAGGAAAAAAGAATAAATTAATGCTTTTCTGAAGTATTACTGTTGTTTGTTTTATATTGGTGATTGTTTGCCTCACGAGGATCACCAACTGCAGGCCATAATTTATCTTTTTATTGAAAACTACAGCACTTGATATGCCTCATGTGTTCACTGATTCTGGAAGTGATGATTATGATTAAAGTGGTTATAATGACGATGAAGATGATATTGATGAGAACTGTCTTTTTCTCCACAGTGGGAAATGGCCGCAGGCAGTGCGAGCCAACGGACATCTGCTGCTCAACTCTGAAAAGGTGCCTCATTAGTATTTTTCCTGAAACATCTCTTAATTTGTTATTGGATGTATCTCCTCTGGAGAAAAGGGCAAGTCTCAGCTGACATGATCGCTCCTCTGGCCGGTCTGAACACTGACAGATATTGGAAGTGTAACACCTTGCAGCACAGAGATAATGCTTTAAAAACGCTAGTTGCCTGAAATTAACTGATGTTCTCTGTTTTGAACTACTGTGATTTTTAATTAGTGCATTGTTGTGCAATTGATTTGTTCTCTTATTTTGCTTTTTTCCTAGTTTTAAACACAATGGATCTCAGACTGTCTTTGAATTTATATTTTTTTGCCACAATACTTTATAATGAACTTGTGTGTGTGTGTGCAAGAGAGATCCCGCTAACATCTGTTTTTCTATTCACCAGATGTCCAAATCAACCGGAAACTTCCTCACTCTCAGCCAAGCCATTGACAAGTTCTCAGCAGATGGTACACTCCTTTTCTCCTTGATCTATCTCCTTCCATTGTTCTTCCTCTCATCCACTTCTACCCTTCTTTTTCCTCTCTCTTCCTCCCAAGATTTTCTCTCTAACCCTCTCTCCCATATTCCATTGAAATCGATTGAAAAACAGCGCAACACTTGAAGTGTTCACAGTATTTTGTTACATCACCACACGGCCATCTTGGCAGGAAAATAACAGGTGATTGTAATAAATTAACAGCTGATTATAATCAAATGACAGCCGCAGCCAATGAGCTGTGTATAATGTAAAGCACCATATTGGTAGGAAATGCATGTGACATAATGGGAGTACTGTTAATACATTTAGCACAGATAACAATGTGTTCTCATAGTGCATGGGCCATTACACTTGATTATACTGTAAAATGTTTATAACTCTCCCAATGAAGATAATTAAAATAATTTCTAATAATAATAATTTGGCCAAGGTGTGGATATAGGGTGGTGTTGTTATGTCAAACCCCTCATGCTGCATTGTAAGTTAAGAATATCCATGTAATAACTAATGTGTGCTTTAATGAAAGTGTTAGCGAAACAGCAGTGGGTATTCAAACGTGATTTGTCCACCGAAAGCAAGTAATTAATGCACAACAGCATTAGGATACAATAACGAAAGAAACGCTCAGATTAGTCATTTATCACCGTGCATTTGAATAATTGGTGAGTCTCTCTGCCGTTCTGGAAAGGCTGCACCTCCTGTTGGTCACTCCACAGGAGAACGAGAGACGGAGAAAAGAAGAAAAGGATAAATGACAGAAATATTTATAGGAACATTAGAGGAAGACAAGATTCCCCCCCCCCCAGAGAAGTTGTTAGACAAAGTGTCAATTGTGTACAAATGAGGCCTGATGTAAGCACAGTGGCAGAATTTAACGCAAAATATTCCATCAGGCCCTACATTAACGCAATGCTGAAATCTGAAAGGGGGATTTAAAATGAAGACCTTATCATTGGGCTTCCCTGTTTGGCATAATTAGTAATGATTAGTCATTCTGGATACTTTTTATTTATTTTTTCTCCATATGTTTATTTGGTTTCCCATATCTAGGCCAGGTGGGGAAGCAGATTAACCCGCTTACCATCTATTCAGTTCAGGATTAATTCGCTCATGTCACCTCCTCAGTGGGATTTCTTTGTGTTGTGTTTTTATTTCTCCCTTCTCTATTTTAATGCTCTGAGTAAGCGGCCAAGGTTTCTTCCATTTTTTCCTAATAAGGTTTTCTTGGGAGTTTTCCTCGCATGCACAGAGGGTCTAAGGTTAATGTTGCCGGGTAGACTAGGCTATGTAGGATAGATAGGCTTGCTATATCTTGCTAAAAATCACTATTGTGTTACTATGACTGTGTTACTGTGACTATTGCTTTCTTCTATTTGTGTTACATCCTTCTTTCTATGACTGATTGCTGATTAGTTAGGTCTAGGTAGGCCCATGCTCTGTAAAGTCCTTTGAGACATGCTGCTGATGAAGCACTATATAAATAAATGAACTTGAACTTGAATAATAGATAAATAAACATGTCTGTTGTGTCTCCAGTAGCTGTCCTACTGTGAGAGAGTAAAGGATTTCATGATCTGACTGCAGATAGATGAGTCATTCTAGGTTGACTTCCTGTCTAACAGCTTGGAGTGACATTGATGTTCTGGGTACTCGAAGTTTTCTGGGATTGTGGACTTTGCCACAAAGCACACTCACTCCACCTGGGAGTTGTTGGAAAAGAAGGAAAAGTGAAGGGGAGAGAAATGTTGTGTGCATGTGTTTTATACAGTTAAAGGGATCCTTACAGTTGGTCATTACCACATAAAGCAATGATGAGAATGTAGGCGTTGAAAATGCAAGGTGTCTTGTTCTGAAGTGCCGACTAAGCAGTTCTTTGCAACAATCTAGCAGTTGTTGCTAAGTTACCATAGAAAACCCAGTCAAAGTTTTGTGTATCGAAGATGGAAGTTCATGTCCAACACATGTTATCCACCACAATACTCTTGCCATACAGCCATACAGCATATCCCACTGTCTCACTGCGCCCGCTCCTGTCTCTCCCTGCCCTCTCCCAGGCATGCGTCTGGCTCTGGCTGATGCAGGCGACACGGTCGAGGACGCCAACTTTGTAGAGACCATGGCGGACGCCGGCATCCTGCGCCTCTACACCTGGGTGGAGTGGGTGAAGGAGATGATCGCCAACCAGAACAACCTGAGGACGGGACCGGCTGACACCTTCAACGACAGGGTCTTTGCCAGGTAGATGGAGGGGTTCATTAAGGGGGTGGTATGTATGGATAGATGGATGCCTAAACAAAATATTAAGGGGTAAACAGGGTAAAGGCATCACATAAAAAGCAAGTCTACAAACATAGATTTTAAGATCATCAAGGCAGGGGATACAGAACTGAACTCCATCTTGAAAGACATCACCCACCCAGTTAACCTGAGTTGATTCAGCAACCGAGCACCTCCAGCACCCCCCCCCCCCACCCCCCCTACGCCCACCCCAACCTCACCCCATCAGCAACACAAAGCACCTCTCAACTATAACAATCTGAACCTTCTGTGACTTGAAACAAGTCAGCACAACTTTAAAGGAAAATCATTTTTGCATACCTAAAAGTCTTTGAGTGACAGGTGCGTAGGACAAAAACCAAAAAGCTAGACGCTGAGAAAGAAATATAATCCCACACACTGTCTACACTTGCATAATACTTTATTGCGACATTTCGGTCCTGGGACCTTCTTCAGGCAAATTTAGTATGCAGGGTTATATTTCATTCTCAACAGCAAGGTCTTTGCCACGTACATCGATGCATGGATAAGTGAGAGGAGAAGGGAGCGGTGGTTAGATAGATTAATGGATAAACAGATATTTATATTTGGTGGAATATGTCTTTACTGGGTAGAAAAAAAAAATCTGACATATTAGTTTACACACCAGGCCATGAAATGGGACAGGGTAAATTTATTAGAGTGGGCCAGTCTGTTCCGCTTTGCATGGCATCCTTTGAGCTCATGAGCTTATACAAATTAATTTTTTAATTTCAAAATATCAATTCTGTGATTAATACTCATCGACCAGACTTGTTGGAAGTCAAAGCCATGAGATGAGACCAGGTAACTTTAAGTAGGCCAGTCCTTTAGAGTTTGGATGACTTCCCTCTGAGAATCATGACCTTTTTGCCTATGAATTTTCGAATGCTGCCAAATGAAACTGACTGTACTGACTGACTTGAATGGGTTGTGTGTCCTGTCCAGTGAGATGAATGCAGGCATCCTGAAGACAGAGCAGCACTATGACAGGATGATGTACAAGGAGGCTCTGAAGAGCGGCTTCTTCGAGTTCCAGGTAAACAACATGTCCTTTATAGTAATGGCTCTTTTTGGCTCTCTTAATGGTGTTTTTATTTTATAGGTGAGAAGGCAATCAATCCTCCTCAAGCATTTTATTAGATGATATTATAGGATACTGCAAAGACGGATAATAAAGTGGTAGAGAGAGCATAACATGACTCAAGAGTCAAATCTCTGAGTCAAATCCTGAGTTATGTGCTATTTTCATTGGTGTAGACTGGGTTTCTTGGGTTTAATAAAATCTTGGTCCATCTTTTCTATAATATGACATATTGTCAAGAAGACAGGCAAAAAAGATGACAAGGATTTAGCTAGTTCAGAGGATAGTTAAGGAGTCAGGTAATAAGCAATCAATATGACTTCCCAAAGCCTGTTCAGCTCTTTATTCAATAGAGAAAAGATGGCTTGCACTCAAAAAGAAGAAACATCATGCACAAACCTTTCAGCTAGTGCCGGAACATTTCTGCATTTATAAAAAAAAAAAAAAAAAAAACGTTTTGGAAAAACTGCTTCATTTTGAGTGTGAACCATCTTCTCTACTGAAGATATTCTACTGATTTTTATGCACCAAACAAAGCAAGGTACAGTTTCTTCCTTCTACAGACTCTGCTCTTTATTCCAACCTCCTCACTGGTGTGTGTGTGTGTGTGTGTGTGTGTGTGTGTGTGTGTGTGTGTGTGTGTGTGTGTGTGTGTGTGTGTGTGTGTGTGTGTGTGTGTGTGTGCGCGTGCAGACAGCCAAAGACAAGTACCGGGAGCTGGCCATCGAGGGCATGCACAGAGACCTGGTTTTCCAGTTCATCGAGAGACAGACTCTGCTGCTGGCCCCCATCTGCCCACACCTCTGTGAATACACCTGGGGTCTGCTGGGCAAGGTAAGAAACTTATGGGCTTGAGGGTCGTCCCGGGGGTCCAGTGACCTAAGGTGCTGCTGTGTACTGACTGTGGGTTCAAATTCGATGTCTGACTCGTGTTGCATATAGGGCCGGGCAATACTTACAAAATCAAATATCACAATATTTTAGACGGAATACCTCGATATCAATAATGTGATGACATTTTGGGGATGAGTATTTGTGCTTTTGTAAGATATTTACACACAAGAAAATTAGTAATCCGTAATGTGTAATCAGTAATAAGTAATGTGGACATGATGAGCAGGTAAAGGCAATCATTGTTCATTTGTTCTCACAGGCTAATAAGTTCAGAAAATTGTATCACTTTACTGTAACACAGCCTTTAAGACCAGGAAGAAGTAGAATTTAAGTTATTTCACAATATTACGATAACCAAAATCCCAGGCGTCATCTAGTCTCATATCACGATATCGATATTATACGATATATCGCCCAGCCATCTTTCCTGATTATCTCGACTCTATACAATCAAATAAAACAGGAATACAATAAAAAAAGGAACATTTAGGGCTGCCTGTGCTACTATTTACATTTGTGAATACACCTGGGTTGTCCTCGGCAAGGTGAGAAACATATAGGCTTCATGTAAGCCCACAGGAGCTGTGGTTCAATGCTGTTAAACCTGTGTGAAATGCCTACCAACACTTCTGTTCCCTCTGTTGTGCAAGACTTGGTTTACATGCCCACCAGGAGCCTGTCTTCACAGCGCTGCCTCCTTTTTCTCATTATCATGAAAGGAAAGGACGCGCCGTTGCACGTTCCCAACAGCACCGAGAGCACCGAGCGTGTTTTTAACACTAGAATTTATAAAATCTAAAAGAGTGCTGCGCTTCAGATGGGTTTTCAATCGTCGCTTAGCAACAACAAAAGCCACAGCCAATGTTTTCGCCAATCATTTGCTTAGAACTGCTGGCTAAAGACACGTCAATGTGAGATTCCTACACAAATATATACCCTGTTGATAAGAGAGGTGTGTGTGTATGTGTGTGCACTACTACCTAGTTTTGTTATGGAGGTGGTGTGACCTGTACCTGTCCAGTTGATGAGATTCTAATGCACTCTTGTTCTTTACACCAGTGCAAACTTTCGTAGTCCTCCTGGATAATTCATTAACAACTGTCTTTCCCATTCTTTCATCCCTCCCTCTCTCCCTCTCCCTCCCTCCTTCCCTCTCTACCCTCCCTGATAGGCCAGCTCTCTGATGAAGGCGTCATGGCCCGTGGCGGGTCCGGTCGACGAGGTTCTGATCCGTTCCTCTCAGTACCTGATGGAGACCGCACACGACCTCCGACTACGACTCAAGGCCTACATGCAGCCCCCCAAGAGCAAGGTAAGACGTGTGTGTGTGTGTGTGTGTTGTTTCACTATGCTTCACTGCAACTTTACCTCGTTGGAATGTTTTTTTTAAGTAATTGCAAAAATGAATATTGAGCTCTGAATTGATTTTTTTTTTTTTTTTGAAATAGTTTTTTGAAATGCAACGCTTGTCCTAGAAGCGTTGATTAAGTGTAGTTATTAAATCGGAGCCAGCGTCGTGTCAGAGTGTTTTCTCCCTCAGGTGTTGTGTATCAGTTTCATGGTTGTTTGATGGGGAAACACAGTGAGGCAGAAAATAATAAAAGTTGATGCATTAGGAAGCCTGAAAATATAAGGCGGCGGTAGCCTAGAGGTTAGAGAAGCAGGCTTGTGACTAAAATGTCTCCGGTTTGAATCCCTGGACCAGCTGGGAAGTTGTGGGTGGGGAAAGTGAATGAGTAACGCTCTCTCCTCCCTCAACAACTGCTGTTTAAGTGCCCTTGAGCAAGGCATTTCACCCCCATCTGCTCCAGAAAGCTGCTCAGTTGGCCAACAGTAGAAGACTGGTTGTACTGGGCAGCTCACAGTCCTGAGTGTGTGGAGTGGTAGGAATGTGAAGCGGGGCATTGATGGAAAAGGGCGAGTGTGAGTAGGCAATTTTTTCTACATAAAGGTAAGAAAATCGGCAGAATATCAGCATCGGCCAATATCGGCTTTAAAAAGCCATCTGTATGAGTCAGATATTATTTTTACTGCCGATATTTTGCCAATTGTGAAATTGGCGTTTTTGTGACCTTTTTTTTTTTCTAGGAGTGTGTCACTTAATACAACTGTTAAATTAGCAACAGAATAAAACTAACATGGTCTTTTGTTGAAATTATTAATTATTTTAAAATAGGCATGTCTGAAAAGCTTAGCTAACCTGTTTTGCACCTGCATTTGTACTCGGTATCGGCCGATATGGGTGGAAAAATATCGGTATCGGTCTCAAAGAAACGTATCGGTGCTTTCGGCTACACCCACTGGGGTCCTTATGCTGATATGCAGCAGTGACATTTAGGATCTGGTCACATGCTGCAGCGGGATTAATTATTAGATTAATAGATTAACGAGTGGAGTTAAATCTGTGTGTGCTGCGGGGGAGGGGCTGTGCGATGAAGAGTCATATTTTTTTAACCTCATCTTTGAAAACAATTCCAGTAGCAGAGATTAATCCCTTCCATTGACCTACTTAGACGTGCTGATCTTGTAACTGCAATAGCTACGCATAATATTCACCTCTGGACAGTTGGGGTTGATATCGCCTCGTTCACCGAGCAATAGTGACGGATGATTGGTATCTTTTCTTCCCTATTAGACAGGATGATAGTGAGGAAGTGGGATCAGAAAAGAGGGAGAACACTCGCTCTCCCATCTTCTGTCTTTTCTGTCACATGCCGCAGTGTGCTGTCTAATAAAGCAGAAATAACAGCTTGAGTTTCTGTACCGTCCCACAGCGCGATACAGACCTAATTAATCAGCAGTTTGTTTGAATATGATGTCGGCTCTCTGGCTCTGTAGTTGATCAGCTGCCTCCATCTCCTCTGTGGTGAATACACGTTAGGCTGCTTGGCTTGCTAGTTAACATTAGCAACTGAACCGAGAGCAAATCTAGCTTATAGCATATTCCATACATACACTATATAATATACAGTACATGCAGAAATGCCAGAATATGTACTGTCTTACAACCACAGAAAGACTTAGCTCTATTCATGGCCATACATCACTGTATCACAGCAGTCCATGCAAACTAATCAGCAAATTCTAGGTGTTGTGTGATTTCATTTATATATGAGAAGATGATTGTGCCAGTTGTGTGAAAACTCAGCTCATAAATAACCAAACTGAAGATTGATAGCTGCAGTCATAGTTAGTAAAATTTTCACGATAACACACCTTTTATTTTCTGTTAAGTCGATACTCCTCAATAAAGAACAGAGAGGATGAAAAGATGTAGAAAATGATTTTGTTAACCGTGATGAAGCGTGAAGCGGAGTAGAGTAAAGTGTCTCACGCTCACTGACTGACATGAATTCGCCTCTTGGAAGACCACTGCACATAAAAATAATAATAAAAAAAAAGAAAGAGGTCTACCTTGGAGTCCGGCCCTCAGCATTTTTTATGGTCTGTTTTTCCAGAGAAGGGCTTTTCTGAGGACACACACAGCAGAAATCGTCTTCCTCGCCGTCCGCGCCACACATCCAACACCTAGCAGTTGTTGAAGTTATCGATGTTCCCTCCCTCCGTCTACCCCAAGGCCTTCTGGATCCTCTTGGATACACTTAAAGACTTTCGGGCCGTGTTGTGTTCACAGCGGGAAAGTTAAGTTATTGTTTATTAACAGTTCGGCACTTCAATAAGTGGCTGCAGGCAGACGGGGAGAAAAGTAAAGCAAGTATTGACAAGATTTGAGGCGGCAGATATCTCAGGTCTCCAGACTGCCGTTATCGATCCGCTGCAAATGTTTTGCTGCCATGGAGGCGAAGCCGGAGGGATGACGGGGGGAGAAGAGGACAGGGAAGAGGAGGAACAGGAGCGGGGGTAGTCGGGGAGAAAGAGGTACATTTGTAAGTGATTTGTCGAGACATCTTATTATAAGAATCAACAAGGTTTTAATGTGTTAATAATAAATACGGTACTGTACGTGATAATATAAAGAATGTGTTCTTAATCACACTGCCTAGTTTAAAAAAGGTTAAATAAAATAAATAGCATTCCATACATTTTTCAGTATAGGTGGCATGACCATAAGATTGACAGACATGGGCACAGAAAGGGGGAGGGGAGGTGAGAGAGTGTAACCATAATTTCGCAGTATCCACCAAAAGATTTTATGAATGAGCACAAACCATTCATCCACAAAAAGTCAACTTTTCAGAAATTTCTCCCCAAAAAATCAGCTTGATTATTTATTGTGGAAATAGTTTAGAATGCATAGAAATAAGTAGGGATGGGACGACATGCTTATCTCACGATACAATTCGATACGCGGTATGGGGGTTCACGATTCAATACAGCCATAATACGAGGTAATAAATAAAAGTTCAGTGACAAAAAAGTATGACTGTGCAGAATTATGTTATGCCACAAATCTTTCTAGCGATGGCATTGGCAACAAAAACAACAATTTAAAAATGTCATTAGAAAGTGTAAACAGTATAATTTGGATGGAGAGCTTGAGAAATTGTAATGCCGTCTCATTTGTGATTACTACAGCAGAATAAAATGGAGCTAATATCACGTTTCATTTTTCTGCACCACAATAAGCATTGTCACATTTTTGTATTGCAATATTTTGAATTTCGACATATCGTCCCATCCCTAGTTTCAAGGGTTTTCAGTGGTTTTCATGCACCCTTTGGTCTTGAAACTTGTTCTACTGATAAAAGACAGTGTAAACCTCCAGTTCATCAATATCAATATATCACCAGAATTAGAGGTTTTTCTGCAACAGCATTGATAGGGTGTAGATACATATACATCATGGGTCTGTTAAGCTACTGTGAAGGCAAAATGGTTTTGTTTTTACAGAATGTGCCTATTTGGCAGCTTCATCTTTTATGTTCATAAAATAGCTGCAGTTTGCTGTCACATTTGTGTATATACACACACACACCCACACACACACACACACAGTAGGAGAGAGGAGATCTTTAATTTATGGTGGTATTCTGTTGTCACATCACCACTCATTTGTGGAAACGCACACACACACACACACAGGCGCATGCACACAGTACGTGACTGGAGTAGACTTGACAGCTGTCATGTAAAATGAGTTCATGGATGCCCAGCTTCATAGTAAAGGGTGACACACACACACACACACACACACACACACACACACACACATATATATATATATATATATATATATATATATATATATATATATATATATATATATATATATATATATATATATATATATATATACATATACATACACACACACACACAAAACAGTAGGCATCTTGAATAATCCAAACATACTTTAGAGCTCCATCTTATGTGAACGAGTTGGGATGACAGCCTGGTCTATCTTTAGGAAAAGGTCTCTCTGGCATGTCAATCTCAAACATAGTCCTTTATTGCGATGATAATGATAAATTATGACAAAAGTCCTGAAAGTAATGCTCCTTGCTCTGGTTTATGTCCTCTATAGACAAAAGAAAATACTCTACCAGCTTGTTTTTCCCCGCACAGCCCCAGTTCTCTGGCTGTTTCTTTATTCAGAGGGCTACTTTCATGTAATAGCGGGGCTGAGGGACTTTTCTTAAGCAGTGTGATGATGGAAGTCTAAATGAATCAGCACTCGCAGCTTTGATATGAGAAAAACTGCTTCCCCGGAGTCGCCTTGTTGGGTTTTTAAAAGTATAAAGGGATTGTCTAGACGGTAGCTAGGTGTCAATTCAAAAGGCATTTCACTTGGAAATGAAGTCAGGCAAGTCAAAGACCACACCATAATGTTTGATAATGAATTATTTTATGTGCTTTCCATATTTTTTTTTTTTATCTAGGGACCGGTTTTGCTGAGCATGCATGCACTTTTTCAACAGCTCCCTGCTTCCCATTCATATATTTACATACATTCATACCTGGGAGCTGTTCAGTACAATCACAGTTTTTGAAAGCGGGCTGCTGAGCACATCCAGAGGAGCAGTTTGGAGGTGAAGTGCCTTGCTGGCGAGAACACTGATGGTCTAAGTTGAATACTACAGTAGTGCTGTATTCACAAAGCTTCTCAGATCTGGAACACTGAAGTAGTTTCATGTCACCTGAACATATAAACTTCACTATGACTTAAAGAGGAAATCTGTTGTTGGCTTAGCACTTCTATTCTAATGAACTATAAATTCAGGCCCTGAACACAATTCAACCGTGTCTCTCAGGTAAAGTAAGGTAAAGGTGTAAGGATCCTGTGTTGGTCAATGGGTAGAGCAAGGCCCCAACTCTGCCAGGACTGGGTTTGATTCCCACTGGTGCCATGCATACTATAAATATGTGCACTCACTTTAGTGCCTTACAGTACAAATGGCATACCGCTATTGCCGAGTGAAAACCTTGTAGCTCCGATTCTGGTGAGTTTTCACTTCAATTGAAGGATTATCTATCCCCTATGGGTTGAGAAAATTCTCCCACCTCTTGGATTTATGAAACCCTTTCAAAACCCCATTGGATAAAGTCAAAAAAATGCATTGTCATCGAGCTAAAAGCAAGGCTGTTTTTCGGAGTCCCTGAAGAGCTTTTCACCCGACAGCAATACTCTTTTGTGCCTAAATGCACTGATTAAGAAGGCTAATCTTAAGTGCTCCTCCGCCTCTTTCTCTCTGTGTCTCTACGCCTTCTCCCTCCAACAGAAAGGCGACTCCAAGCCCCCGGCCAAGCCCTCCCACTGTACCGTCTACGTAGCCAAGAGCTACCCTCCATGGCAGCACAGCGCCCTGTCCCTGCTCGGCAAGCACTACAAGGTGAGAAACACGCACACTCAGTGTTTCCTCTGTCATTTTATGCAGCTGTGGTGCTTGGAGGGGGCTAATTCTAGTTTTGTTTCATATCTGTCACTGTTTGGGTCCAAGTTGAGGTTGTAGTGCTAAAAATGTTGTTCAATCATAATAAAATCATTATAATAATTTTAGTTTCAGATGATAGAATAAATTACACTGCTAATTTTAAATTCACATTTTCTCTAGCAGTGGTGCACCACTGCTGTAGTAGAATACAGAGGAAACACTGACAGTGCAAGTACACACACACATACATATTGGGGATCCATTATATATGCCAAGCTGCAGGTATCTATAGCATAACGGTATACTGAAATAATTGATAATTTCTGTCCATCCATTCAGCTTGTATCTGAAATAGGTAGGGATGGGATGATATATTGAAATTCATTATATCACAATACAAAAATGTGACAATATGTACTGTGTAATGTAATGTGACAATATTAGCTCCAGTTTATTCTGCTCTAGTAATCATAAATGAGACGGCTTGCCCATCAAAATTTCACAAGCTCTCCATCCAAATTATATTATTTGCACTTTGTAATGACATTTTTAAATTGTTGTTTACGTTCTAGCAAGCCGATGCCATTGCTAGAAACATTTGTGGCTCAACATGTCTGACTTTGTTGTCAATATTACATCATATCGTGGTTGTATCGAATCATGAACCCCATATTGTGTATGGAATCGTATCGTGAGATTAGCATATCGTCCCGTCCATATACAGGAGTTTTATTTCAAACCCCATGGTCTCCCAATATGTGTGTCTCTCTGTTCCTGTCTTGCTCCATGTCTGCCAGTCCTCATCTGTGTTTCGTTGCGTCTGTCCAGAGCAACAACAGGGTTCTTCCTGACAACAAGGTGATAGCGAGCGAGCTGGGAGCCCTGCCTGAGCTGAAGAAATACATGAAGAGAGTCATGCCCTTTGTAGCCATGATCAAGGTAAGGCTGGAGGAGGAAGGGGTGACTGTGTAGTTGTTGTGTCTGTCTGTCTGTCTGTCTGTGTGAAAGCATAATATGGACAGAGCCTCTCCTCCCTTCTCAACACATGGTTGCTCATTACAACTTCTGTGGACAATGGCTCCATTTATGTTCCTCATTTCAGTGAGATTTTTGAGATTTGATCATAAAGATTGGATTTTATGACACATTTTATGACAGCAATGTACACACATTTTGGCCTGAAAGTGCCTACTATGCACCTCCCCCCTCCCCAACTGGCTGTATTTCAATAAATCTGTTTACTTATTCCCACTCTTCAAATTGTTCATATGCACATTTTGGCTGGTTTGCATCCAGACTGTGTAGAGTTATCATCACATTGCGAGCCCAATCACTTCCAAATCTAGTTTTCTCGATCCAATAGCAGCATGAGCAATATCAAGTTTTTGTGTGTGCAGACTAGGGCTGTTTTTTTCTGATATAGATATATATCATGATATGGATCACATTATGCACGTTAAATAATCAAATTAATGTTCATCCCATTGAACCGTATGGTAATGTTAGGTGTAATGTCAAACAAAACTGAAATTTTCCAATAAAATTCCTCACATACCTTGAGTTTTTAACTAAAAATTGCTTGTAGTCATCAATTTAGACAGCAGAATTGTGTATCACGATATGCCAAAATCACCATATCATGACGATATGATTCCGATAATATTGAATTATCGCCCAGCTCTAGTCCAGGCCTGTCACTGAATTTGTTCTGGCGTGATGGGATGATAAATATGACATTGAAACAAAAGCGTCACCATAGCCATTGTGTCTTTTACCCCAGTAGGTTACACAGTTATGGTCAAGTTGCTAATAGATAATCGGAAGTACAACCCTTATTAAAATTTGAGTCACTGTATCTCCCAGTACCTCAGGGCCTTGTTCAGGTGTTGTTGTTTCACTGCAATGATCAAACAGAATGAAACTAATAAATAGTCATGAATAATGATGAGCTGTGTGTTAGCCCGTGGTTTGTCTCTCAAGCTGGTCTTTCAGCTTTCACGTTTTGTTTTCCCTCCCAGCTCTTCTTGTTTGAAGGTTTGCTTTGGCATGGACGGTGGCATCTTGTGTTCACAAAACTAGTTTTGAGTTATTTTTTTATTTTATTTTTTTTCATAATTGTTGAGTCTCTCCTGATGAAAGCATAACAGCGTAACAGTGAATTTTCAGTTGCCGTTGGCCCATAAACTAAAAAACTGATTCCCTCTGTGGGTGGCTGAAGTATTCCCATTCTTTCTGTTCTTCCAACCGCTGGCTTAGTGTAAAATGAAACCATAAATATTGATGATCTCAACTTCTTGGTTCAGGAGAGAATTAGATTATTTGTTCATTCATGTATTCACCCACTCATTCATTCTCTTTTTCACTCACTCATGCTTGTATCTCTGTGGTTCTGCTCTGCGTTCCACAGGAGAGCCTGGAGAAGAACGGGCCCAGGGTTTTGGATCTGGAGCTGGAGTTTGACGAGCGGACGGTTCTGATGGAGAACCTGGTCTACCTCACCAACTCTCTGGAGGTAAGTTATGTTATGTTATATGATCCCACTGCACTGTGAGCCAAAACGTTTCTGTCCCAACCCAAACCAAGCCTGAGGAGTCTACATTTTTGTCAGCCCAGACCTGACAAAAGGCCAAAATTGATAATAATAATAATAGATTTCTAACAACAGTATTTTCTACCATGTTTAGCTTTGTGTATTTGCACAGTGATAAAACACAGAAGCAAAGTGATTAAAAACAGTGATAAAATACAATGATCAACAATAAAAAAACAGACGGACAATCCCAAGGAGCTTCTCTAGCAGTATTTTATAACCCAAGCTCCACTCAAATCTGAGCAGTTAAGTGAGTTCACCTAATTGGGTTCCATTTATTTTTGCATAAAAGTCAAGCTGTAGCATACTAGAGTGTGTCGGTTTACTCCAAAGGTCCCTTGGGTTTTAAAGCTGTCTGTGTTCCTCTGCCTTCTGGAAAAGTCAGAAGGAGATATTCGATTGACAACTGAGTTCAGGGTTGAGCCAACTGACAGTCAGTGAAGCCTTTAATACTAGTTGTCTGTACAAACCTCAGTGCACAGCAGTACAGTTTTCTGAATCCAATTCCCACATTTCCTATATAGTATAGATCATAGTTCATGGGCCAGTAAAGTTAAGATGGCAGCGGCACAAAATACAGAATGACACACAGAAACACTAGCAGACTAAAAATGGGTGATCTAGTTTGCAAACCATGAACAAAACTAAACCAATGTAATATCTCCTATTCTTCTCTTTTGCAGTATGGTGTGCCACTCCTCGAATAAAAGTAAACCATATTTTGTTCTTGACTAGACTGAAATCCTGCCACTCTATCCCCTCTCACACTTAAATGACATCCCAGGTTGGGGATGTGGGATAGATTAGTGTAAAGCCAGCTGTCAGGTCTCTGATCGCTCCAGGTGTCTGGTAAACACCATCATCGTTCGCCAGTGTGAATACCAAACACACCTGTGTACACGCTCCCTGTTGGACAGGACTGATCGGCTTGCTCCCTGTCTCTCTCGTATCCCTCTCCCCCTCTACAGCTGGACCAGATAGACATCTTGTTTGCGTCCGAGGCAGATGACAAAGTGAAGGAGGACTGTTGCCCAGGGAAACCTTTCAGCGTTTTCAGATCAGAGGTAGATGCTTTTCTATCAGCTGTTGCCTGCTCACAAAGGAGGCTATACGTGTGTGTGTGTCTGTCTGTGTGCGCATGCATCTGTGGGCGGACAGGTGTAAGCTCCTGCAGTTTTTTAATAGCTTCTTTGTCTGCTACCCAGTTGTCAGTTTTCAAGAGTTAAATGTGTAAGCTCTTTGTGTAATTGCGGTATGTGCATGCATGCTTGTGTCTCTGTGGGTGTTTGAGTGTGTGCTCTCTCTGCAGCTGTGTGTGTCCCTGATTAACCAAATGGGCTATTATCCACTGAAATTGTCACTTTTATCGTGTGTGTGTGTGTCGTGCCTCTCTCTCCCCAGCCTGGTGTGTGTGTGTCCTTTGTCAACCCCCAGCCGTCCAACGGTATGTTTTCCACAAAGATTGACATCCGACAGGGGGACAGCAGAGACGCCATCGTCCGCAGGCTAGCCAAGGTCAACAGACTCATCAAAGGTCAGTCGGCAACATACATTCATAAACTCATTAATTAACTATAGGTCGAACTATAAAATGGGCCTGTTTCTGGTAAGTCCCCGCTCTCCATATACCAAGAGTGATGTGTTCCAACTGAGGAAAAATGTACTCAACTGGAGGTGAAAATTTTAAGAACCGATAGCTCAAAGTATATAAGGGTGTGCTCACATTATTACTTACCTCAGGTGTCCTGGTGGCTTATTTGGCTAAGACGCATATCATGTAACCGTGATGTCCCAGGATCAAATCCGGCCTGGGACCTTTATCGCATGTCACCCCTCCCATCTCTCTCCTCTCGTCTTAACTATAAATTGTCCAGTAAAGCAGAAATGCCATGAAAATAATATTAGAAAAAAAAGGGAAAAGCACTGGAGGGAAAAAAAATCAGCTCTTTTTTTACTCTTTATGACCAGAGTAACAATGATCACAAAGTCTTTTTTATCGCTACTATTTTCATTCTGGTTGTTGTTGTAAACTGTCAGCTGCCTGCGTACCGTGAAACCCTGCCTCTTCTTCCTTGTGATCGCCATCATAAGCGCTCCTCTAAAAAGTTGAAGTGTTCTCAACTTCAGAAAGCGTTCTGCTCTGCCTAAAGAGACGGCAGGTGCAGCGCCTCTCCAGAGTGGTTTCTTTGCAGACGCTTCAGAAAGGCGCTGGCATTTTGCAAAAAGTACAGCATGTGAACCAATTTGCTCACTAGCCTGTCCTCCTCTTCACTCCTCTTCACTCTCTCCCTCCATCCCTCCTCCTCTCCCACCTTCCTGCCCCCCTGCCCCCCTCCCTTCTTCCTTTTGTCACTCTCTCCCACTCTCTCTCCCTCTTTACCCTCATCGTCTCCATTGCCACCATCCTCTCCCCTCCCTCTGTCTCTTTTTTCCCTCCCTCTTCTTACCTTTTCTCTTCCACCTCCAACTCCTCTCACTCTCTCTCCCTCCCTCCCTCCCTTGTTCCTCCCAGACCTGTCCAGAGTGAAGTTGATGCGGTATGAGGACCCTGTGCTGGGGCCTCGCCGGGTGCCCGTCCTGGGACGCGAGGAGCAGGACAAGCTGCCCATCTCCAACAAGTCTGTGTTCAGCATTCATCTGGAGGAGAAGAGGGTCACCCTGGCCGACAATGGCCTCACTGTGGATATAGGGGACACTCTGGTTTATCTGGTTCATTAGAGTAACATACATGCACGCACACACACACACACACACACACACACACACACACATAGAGGCGGGGGCACGTTCAGCAGTGTTGCGAAAGGGTCAAACACATCATGAAATGTTACAATAAAATGGGTCATTTTGACTCAGAGCCATACAGCAAGGACCTAAAAACAATTCTTGCCTTCATAACTTCAAAACAAATTCATGCGGATAGGGAAGTGTGTACGTATGTGTTTTGTATGTTTCTATACTCTCACCGTCTGCAACTCTACATGGTGTTGGACCGGACAGATATATGAGGCTTCATAAGACGCGTTTCTCTATATTTCACACCTTTTCACTGCTGAATGTGGCCTCAGGGAATATCTGGAACAAATGGGACCTGAAAAGGTTAGCTTCCATCTTCCTCTTTTGAAAGCCACTTGCAGCTCTGCATTCAGGTCTGGCAACAAATTGGATTTGGTATGCACAAAACGGGGGAAGGTTCGGGATCTTTAGAAGCCTATCCTATCCGATTTTGAGAATAATGGGTCCGTAG